>NC_086444.1:219959071-220259071 GCF_028390025.1 Pseudophryne corroboree | reverse complement strand
CCAGAATTCAGTTAAAAAAGTGCAAGAACCAGGTTTACACAAGAAGACTCACGTAGTGCTAGGCACATTGGTCAAAAAAAAGGAGAAACATATTTATTCCTATATGCAAGGTCAGATGCATACCAAGATGTGTTCAAGTTTGCAGCAGTAGAATATAAGCCATGATAACATCAATCATATAACAAGAGTGTTTATAGTTAACTCTGTATTTCAACTACATATATCTTTGCTAGAGCACACAGGGAGGGGGCTCTGAGTACCTAAAACCCCCCTGCTGTTCATCTATCAACATAAGTGACCAAGTTTTTTTTATATTTTTTGTGGGTGAGTAGGAGAAACTGCGCCAGTGATGCGGCAGTTGTCTCTGTACTCATTATAACAGAGATGGCTGGGCTGGCAGTTGGCTGAATCTAGAGATAGGGGGAGCAGCAGTGGTAGCGCACTGCTCCTACCAGCAGGGGTGCTTCTAGAGAGGAGGAGGCATGTGTGCAGACTCCGTCTGGGCCCACTCCTCTCTAGCCAGCAGCGATGTAGACTCTGGACATTAGGGTCACAAGGGGACATTAGTGATGTCCCAGAGTCTACAGCGCATGCACAGGTCTCAGAGAAAATGGTGCAAAGGCCATTTTTCCAGTGATTTTCTTACAGCACATGTGCAAAATGAAGAGAAAATGTCAGCTGCACCCTTTTCCAGGTGATTACTGCAGTGCTGCTGCTGCCAAAATGGGACACCAGTTGGTAAGTATTGAAAAAATGGTGGCAGTGTGTGCAGTGTGGCCCATTTGCACTGCACACACTGGACCCATTGCCTTCCAGGTAGTTATGGTACTCTTCCTCTGTCCGATCATCTTGACAGTTGCAGGTAGGATGGCGCGTGCATCAAGCTGGACTGTGTTTGTGGCACTTAGAGGGGGTTGGGGGGTTCCATTAATAAATTATATGAATGGTATAATACACGAGTGAATACTTTTTTGAATACTTCTGGCTTTGTATGGCAGGATGAAGGTCATCTGTGACCCTTTACTAGGACAATAAATTGTGTATATATATATATATATATATATATATATATATAGGAACAGGAGAAAAACGGCGGCACTCCGGGACTTATGTAATCTCAAAAATGTGTGTATTATAGCATCGCAAACAATGAAGGAACCAACGTTTCGGGGCCCGTAGCCCCTTTGTCAAGGGCACCTGGGCCACAACAGTTGTTCTATCGGGAGTGTCGGACTGTCTACAAATATATATATATATATAGCAATGGTGTATGGACCGGCACTCCAATAAGCCGTGGGTTAACTGCTCCGATGCCTCCAGTATGGAATGAAGTATATTGTGTCAAAATAAGCTGCGGCACTCAGAGGCTTTGCAGGTGTAAAAAGTGTATTAAAAATCACACATTGTTACCAACGTTTCGGGGCTGGCATGCTCCTTTGTCAAGGATGAACAGTTTATCCTTGACAAAGGGGCATGCCAGCCCCGAAACGTTGGTAACAATGTGTGATTTTGAATACACTTTTTACACCTGCAAAGCCTCCGAGTGCCGCAGCTTATTTTGACACGAGATAGATATATATATATATATATATATATAGTAGCGTAGGGCCGGCACTCCTCGGTAAGGTAATTGCTGCGCTGGTGCCCTCACATGTACAGCTGTACAAACATATAGAGTCCAACGTGCGGCACTCAGCTATCAAAGAAAAAACACTGGAAACCAGTAGCGTATAACAACATTTCAGTGCCCGTAAGCACTATCGTCAGGTTTATAAAGCATAACCAAACAGCTACAATCCTTTTATACATAACCACCCGTGAACACTGCCACGCCGGGAGTCCCAACGACTCCTCCTCCTTTCCGGCTGCGGCTGATGACATCATCAAAAAGTGACTCCCATCACCATGGAAACACATAAACAAGTAGCAGCCGTTCTAAAAGGTATAATGGTTGTAATAATACATATCGCCGGTCTTTTATAGCCATAGTTACTACTAATGCCTTGTGATTAAACATAATAATCATACCATCAAAAACAGCTATAGCTCAAGTATTCATTTAATCAGCGTGGAGATAGTACATCTAGCCGATGTATCCACTCAACCTCCCTCTGAATTAATAGCCGATTACGATCTCCCCCTCTCATAGGTTTTTTGACCCAGTCAATCATACGATATCTAAGACTAGACACGCTATGCTTGAATTCTGCAAAATGACGAGCAACTGGTTGCTCTGATTTTTTATCACTATTTAATGCGGCCCTAATCGCCGACCGATGCATCGCCATATGGTCCTTAAATCTCCCCTGGGTCTTACCTATATAGGAAAGCCCACAAGGGCAGATTATTTGATAAACAACATAGCTGGAATTACATGTTAGATGATGATGAATTAGGAATTTTTTTCCGGTATGAGGATGGTAAAAGGAATCCCCTGAAATTAAAAAGCTGCAGGTGGTACACCCACATCTAAAGCACCCCAAACCTTTCTTCGAAAGAAAGTGTGAGGGTCCTGCATTTTCACACTTGCTGATGTCTGCACGTACTAGAAGGTCCCTAAGGTTTTGTCCCCGTGTATAACACGGCATAGGATTTACATTCTGAAATGGCAGTTGTTGGTCTGATTTTATTACATGCCAATGTTTTTTAATTACTGTGCTTACCTCACTAGATTGTGTATTAAACTGAGTAATTATGGGCATGCGTTCACTCTCTGCCTTCACCTCAACTTTTTCTAACAGTGTGTTGCGATTTATTTGCAACACTCGCTCTTTAGTATGAGCAAGTAGATTCTTGGAGTATCCTCTAGCACATAACTTCTCAATTAACAAATCAATCTGTTTAATAGCCATACCTCTATCAGAATTGATCCTCCAAATTTGTAGCATTTGTGAGTACGGAAGGGAATTTTTTAATTTTACCGGGTGACAGCTATTATATTGTAATAATGTATTCCTGTCTGTCACCTTCACATGTACCAAGGTTTCAAATTGGTTACCAATCAATTTGATGTCTACATCAAGATAATCTATAAATTCCTGGCTCATGCGAAAAGTGAATTTAATTGCACCTTCACCTACATTATTACCTTCAATTAAATTGCAGAAATATCCTTAGATCCTGACCAAACAATGAATAAATCGTCTATGAAACGAGTATATAAGACAATCTTTGACGACACATCTTCATCAGAAAAGAATAATTCTTGTTCAACACTGAACATAAAAATGTTCGCTATTGCCGGGGCTACAGCAGAGCCCATAGAGCAGCCGCTCAATTGTATATAATATTTTTTGTCGAACAAAAAATAATTCTTTTTGAGAGTAAATTCTAAAAGAGTCAAACAAAATTCCACAAATGACAGATCATAAATCCCACTATCTATTAAGAAACATTTTACAGCCTGTAAACAGGTATTATGAGGTATAACCGTGTACAAGCTGACCACATCTGCACTAATCATCCAAGAACCCTCCGGAATCTCGTGCAGTGTGGTCAGTTTGTTCAGAAACATAGTTGTGTCCAGAAGGAAATTCTTATGCCGTTGCACCAACGGCTGAAGGATCGAGTCCAAATAGGTGGATATCGGCTGTGACAAAGATCCTCTCGCCGAGACAATAGGGCATCCCGGTGGAGGGGTTACCCCCTTGTGTATCTTGGGGAGTGTGTATAAAAGTGGGGCTATGGGGTACTTTGGTAATAGCGCATCAGCCAATTTTTGCTCTATAATGCCCTCTTGTACCGCTGTTGACAAAATTAACCCCAATTCTTTTTGGAACATATCAACTGGATCTCCAGGTGATTCTTTATAGGTCTCCCCATCATTTAGCTGACGTAAAATTTCCTTGCGGTAATCTTGAAGGTCCTGTAGGACGATCGCCCCGCCTTTGTCTGCCGGTCGTATAATTAAATTAGAGTTCTTAGAGAGAGTTTGTATGGCTCTCCTTTCATCCGGAGTTAAATTAGGATGTATCTCTTTTGGCCGTACTGTCACATTTTGAATTTCTTTATCTACTAGACGCATAAATGTCTTAAGACTGGGGTTGTTAGTATTTGGATCAAATGTCGACTGTGGGATAATTTTTTTTAGTTGTTCAGGAATAGGGTTTGCTGAAGCAGCTTCCTCTGGCTTTGTAGGTTTATTGAAAAATTCTTTGATTTTTAATTTTCTAAATAGTTGATGTTTTTCTTGTTGCCACTTGAAGTCGTCAAAATAGGCAGTAGAAATATAGGAAAGGCCTTTACTTAGTAAAGATCGTTCTGATTGAGACAGATCATAAGAAGATAAATTCAGTATTATTTCTTCCTTGATACCGGCGGTTTCTTTGCTGGGTCGGATCCTTTTATTTTGGCCACCCCTCCTGGTTGTTTTCCGTTTTTTGCCAAGAATTTTGCCCGGGTTTGCGCACCCGAAAGGGCTGATCCAGAAGTTGTCGGTTCTGAATCACTATTAGTACTACTGTTCTCCTGTGAGGAGAAACCCGATCTCCCTGTTCTCTGAGGTCGACGAAAAAATGGACGTCTGTTAGTATTCCCCCTATCTCCTGATGTCCATTGATACACTGTATGTAATTCATAATCCTGTTGAACCTTAGAATATTTTTCTCAACCTGGATGCAGACAAGACCCCCCGTTCTGTAGGAAATATATTCCCCCCCCTCCCTTCCCCCTTCTCCACTCTGGCCCTGCGACAGGTAACTGTATGTGCAAAGTGCCAAAAGCCAATTTGGTTTAATATTTACCATTTATACAGAAATCCTTTTAGCAATATGCCTACTTGTTTGTAATATAAATGCACTTATGGTTGCACTTTATCTCTCTAATGCAGCTGCTGATAGTAACTTTTTAATCTTTTTTATTCTTGCTTTGTCTCACTTTAAATATTTTTCTCACATGATTTTATCACACTCTTGCTGGGTATGGCAAGTAAACACATGCCTCTATTCACCTTACCATTTAATTTCACTGACAGGCTTTCCCGGCGCCTGCTACTGTTTGTTCACGTTGCCTAGCAACACAACACGTCACTGGTGAGCCGCTCAAGTGACTCACCCGGAAGTCACGGACACAGACGCCGGGAACACCTCTCTCCTGTACTCCACGATATTTAAAAGGTGAGTGTTTCTTAGTTTGGTTTGGTTCTTTGTTCTTTCACAGCACCAGGGTTCACTTACCTGATGAAAAGGCTGCCATGCCTTGAAACGTCGTAAGATACCTGCCTTTTGTTTTGTTTGACACGATGTAATTTTGATGTCACTATGTTTTGAATACAAATAACTTTTTTTGCACAAGTCCACGGATTGCCGCCTCATTTCCTTCGCTGCTAACACCTGAGCCACAGGTGGGGAAGGATATCTCCTCTGTATTATCATTAGGAGGGCACCCTGGCATTGATTTATTCATTGTTTTCTGAGTGCCGGATGTTCTTTGTTCTATAAGATTGGGATGTGGCTACCATCCTTATGTATCAAGGCACCTGAACGTATTGCATGAATTCCATCATCAATTTCAGCTGTTTGTTCCTTGCTGGACTGATCTAGGAAACAGCTTACAGAATACGTCAATACCTTTAAACAATTAATTTTGACCACGAACCGAATTATAGTTCACTCCACCGTTACCACAGCTGTCATATAGAGTCATTGGCACCGTGCTCTCGGTTACCTTCACAAGGCATCATGTCAATTTCCTCCTCTTCAGGACCCTTATCATTTATTGATCTTAAACAACATTTGGATGAGACTCTCAGCTATAATGAAGAACAAGCACACCGGATCCTCTTTGGTGAAGATCTTAGTATTAAACCAGAACCATCGACCACAGATGAAATTTTTCAGATTCTCCTTAAATTGCGGAATAAGGAAACAGATTATCTTTTACATGGAACGTCTTTGTCAGATTACTTCCGCTCCAAGATGATTCCACGTGGGTTTAGAGTAAAAAATACGCCAACCATCGGCCGCAATAGTGCAGAATTTTGCCGCAAATGGATATCCATACTCAATAAATGTAGCTTTGACCTGATGTTACTTGTCATTGACGAAGCTAGAACAACACTGTCTGACACCAGGTCCAAATTATCTGCGGCCACTACCAAGTATAAATCACAGCTAGAAGACAAGAAACAACAAACCCAATGGGAGAAACTGGAACAGCAGTGCAATGCATATAGACAAGACCTTATCAAATTCAAACAAAAAATATTAACTACAGAACAATCCGACTATGAGGACCAAAGAGTGTACCGGTGGTTGCAGGGAACAGATTAATCCTTTCGTTCGAGATCCCGTGTCTCTTGGAGAGACAGAAAGTCAACCTACAGAAGAAATCGGTCACAATCCAACAGTGACAGTGACTTCCTAGTTACTGACTCTGAGGACCCTCAATCATCTTGTACAGCCCCTTTAGCCAGGGCCACACGTTCCAAAGTGGATATGTCCAACAGGGAAGAACGCGACGTGGGGGCCAAAATCAAAGGATCTTCCAAGCCACCCATCAACAAAGGGAAGAAATAATTTTTAACCTATCATCTCGCCAATTCACTGACATAGAATTAAAAGTTCTCAATAAAGGACTGTCTTTTGTGCCTACCCATATCCATCGGGATTTAGACTGGAAGGTGGACCTGTATGGTCTCCACAGGACACTCAAAACGAAAGAATTCTTCCAGCACAAACAAGACACTCCTCAAATTTTCCATAAAGGAAAAACAGTCCCCAAAAGAACTACATTTGATCCAGTCTCAACAAATGCCTCTTTGAAATCATTCAATCAGCTGCTAGATACGGCAGTAACAAAATATCACACAACACAACCAAAAGTACCTTCAAATCTTACTAGAGCTGAACAAAAGGCCCTACGAGACCTGTCACAGTGTTCAGATGTCACTTTCCGACCAGCGGATAAGGGAGGTGGCATTGTAATTCAGGACACCAGCAAGTATATTTACGATATTGACCTACTTCTACAAGACCAATCTACTTATCGTTATTTGCCAAGCAACCCAACGGATTCATTCAAACGGGAACTTGATTTGATATTATTGGAAGCTCATAATCTGGGACACTTTGACAAAAAGACCTACACGTCACTAATTATTGAATACCCGATTACGCCTGTATTATACACAATCCCTAAGCTGCATAAAAACTCTGCAGATCCACCACCTCGACCTATCATTTCAGCGAGAGGGTCGCTTCTACAACCCATCTCCCAGTTTTTGGATCAACTCATTCAACCATATATCATGGAACAGCCCACATTCCTCAAAGACACTACCCAACTTCTAATTAAACTGAATCATCTTGGCACAGTGCCTACCAATACCTTGCTCTGCACCTTAGATGTTAAAAATCTATATACTGTCATTCCACATTCCAGTGGTTTGGCAGCGATGGAACTATTCCTCTTTAAACACCATTTTGATGCCATCCCTATTCCATTGTTCCTACAACTGTTGTCTAAAACCCTAACACAAAACTACTTCATCCACCATGGCCAGTACTTTGTACAAACAACTGGGTGTGCAATGGGGTCCTCAGTGGCCCCATCGTTTGCTAACGTATTCATGTTTCAACAAGAAGACCTATTTTTCTTTTCATCACCTGACACAGTAGGGAAAATGTTGCTATACACACGCTATATTGATGATCTGCTGATCATCTGGTCTGGATCAGAGGAGGAACTCATTACACTTATGAATCAGATTAACACGCAGAATTCCCCCATTAAATTCACTTATCAAATTAGCAATACCAGCATTAATTATGTAGATGTAACCATCGAGATTGTATGTAACCAGCTTCACACTAAACTGTTTTCAAAACCCACTGACCGTAACACATTGCTCCACCACAGTAGCTGCCACCCTCCCGCATTGATACGGGGATTGCCAAGGTCCCAAATGCTTAGGGCAGCTCGCATATCTAGCGACAAAACCACCCTTGTTATCACACTTGACCAGATGATCCATAAGTTTGCCGATAGGGGTTATAAACTCCGGGAACTAATTAAGATCAGGGATGAAGTTCTGCAAATTCCGAGAGAACAGCTGCTGTACAGCGTGCCTTAAAAACAACTTGGATCACGAATCCCCTTTGTGACTCAATTTACTACCGCCAGCAAAGTCATTCCACGTGCCACAAAAGGTCTGTGGCCCATTGTTTCAGGTGACAACGACCTCCCTTGCTTCAAGAATACCACATTGATGCCTAGCTACAAAAGAGGACCCAACATCAGAGACATTCTTGTTAAAACTAACATGATCCCAAAGAATTACGCAAATGCTCCTGGTACCCAGTTGAAAAAACCTGGATGCTATAAGTGTGCATCCTGCACCACGTGTAAATATTTAGAAACCGGCCATGCATTTCATAATCCGCATACAGGTCACAAATATAAAATTTGTCATGTGCTCACGTGCACGACGTCATATATTGTATACATCATCATTTGCCCATGTGGCATGCTCTACGTGGGACAGACCATCAGAAACCTACGAGATAGAATGGCGCTTCATCGATCTGCTATAAAAGCATCTCTGGAAGGCAAGCTGGTCGACCAACCGGTGGCACGCCACTTCAAACTATGTGGCCACCCACTGTCCAGCTTAAGATATAAAATAATCGACCACATTCCAGCACCACTGAGAGGTGGTGACCGACAGCGGGCCCTATCCAAGTGTGAATCTAAATGGATTTTCTTACTAGATGCATTGTCCCCCAAAGGATTAAACGAAAAGTTTACCTGGAATGTCTTCTTATAATAGAGACAGTATATTATGCCATAGCCAACATTTTCAAAACATAACAGGGGTTCCTGTCTTACCGTTTCTGTCCTTTTCCTTTCCCTTCCCCTCCCCTCCTCCCAGTCCTTCCCCTTTTTCCTCTCTTTCTTTCTCCTCCTTTTCTCTTTTCTGCTTCCCTTTTTTTTCCTTTTTCCCCTACTTTCCCCTTTTTCTTTCCCCCCCCTCACCCCAACTCCCTCCCTGGGAGGTGTCTGTTGCTAGTTCCACTAGAAGTAGGAACATTTTAAATTCCCTTCAGGGAGCATCCCTCCACCAATTGGTGAGGGAGCCCACTCGGAAAGACGCAATATTAGACTTAATACTTACAAATGGAGACAGATTATCGGACGTAAAAGTGGGTGAAAACCTGGGATCCAGTGATCATCAAGCAGTATGGTTCAGCATTAAGACAGAGACTGACTCGTCCCATACAAAAATAAAGGTGTTGGATTTTAGGAAGGCTGATTTTGTAGGAATGGGAAAATGTGTAAGTGATTCTTTGGCAGAGTGGAGGAACTTGGAAACAGTGCAGGAGAGGTGGGAAACATTCAAATGTGCAATATTGAAGGCAACAGACCTTTGTATCAAAACTGTTAGGAAAAACACAAGGAAAAGGAAGCCAGTGTGGTTTGCAAAAGAAGTAGCAAATATTGTGAGAGCAAAAAAGATGGCTTTTAGGAAATATAAGCAGACACAAAATAATGAAGACAAAAAGATATATCTTGTTAGACAGAAGGAGACAAAGAAGGTAATCAGATGTGCAAAGGCACAAGCTGAGGAGAAAATGGCCCAGTCAGTGGGTAAAGGAGGCAAAACTTTTTTTAGGTATATAAGCGAAAAGAGAAAAACAAAAGGCGGAATTATAAAACTAAAGACGGACACTGGGAGTCTTGTTGAAGGAGACAATTTAATAGCAGATCATCTTAATGATTATTTTTGCTCAGTATTTACTACTGAAAGAGAGGGAAAGGGGCCACAGTTAAGTTGCAGGGATATTCAGGAAAATGAAACAAGTACATTTACAGAGGAGAAGGTCCTAACAGAACTCTCAAAGCTGAAAGTGGACAAATCTATGGGGCCAGATGGGATACATCCAAGGATACTAAAAGAACTTAAAGAGGTGCTGGTAGCACCATTGACAGAATTATTCAACCAGTCATTAGCTACAGGAGAAATTCCAGGGGACTGGAAAAGAGCAAACGTAGTCCCACTGCACAAAAGTGGAAGCAAGGAAGAGGCAAACAACTACAGACCAGTGAGTCTTACATCAGTAGTAGGGAAATTGATGGAAACACTCTTAAAAGAAAGAGTTGTAGATTATCTCAAATCCGGCAATTTACAGGATCCCAAACAGCATGGATTCACTGGGGGGAGATCATGTCAAACAAATCTTATTGACTTTTTTGATTGTGTGACTAAAGTGATGGATAAAGGTGGAGCCATGGATATAGCTTATCTAGACTTTAGTAAGGCTTTTGACACAGTTCCACATCGCAGACTGCTAAATAAACTTGAAAGTTTGGGATTGGATATTAGGATTATTGAATGGATAAGATCTTGGTTGAAGGATAGAAAACAGAGAGTTGTGGTAAATGGAGTGCATCCACAGGAGGGAAATGTTACCAGTGGAGTACCCCAGGGATCTGTACTTGGACCAGTGCTTTATAATATCTTTATTGGTGACATTGCAAATGGCATTAAAGGGAAAGTATGCCTTTTTGCAGATGACACAAAGGTATGCAACAGGGTAGACACACCAGGTGGGGTAAAACAAATGATTGAGGATCTAGGTAGACTAGAGGAATGGTCAAGAGTCTGGCAATTACAGTTTAATGCCAAAAAATGCAAAATCATGCACTTGGGTCTCAAAAATCCTAAAGCTAAATACAGTATTAATGGCACTATACTGGAAACTACTGAGGAGGAAAGGGATCTAGGAGTCACTATTTCAGATGACTTAAAAGCAGGTAAGCAATGTAACAAGGCAATGAGGAAGGCTAGTCAGATGCTTGGCTGCATTGGGAGAGGAATCAGCAGCAGAAAGAAAGAAGTAATAATGCCACTGTATAGGTCATTGGTACGGCCTCATCTAGAATACTGTATTCAGTTCTGGAGGCCATATCTTCTAAAGGATATTAATACATTAGAAACTGTACAAAGGAGGGCAACTAAAATGGTGCATGGCCTACATCACAAAACATACCCAGAAAGACTAAGAAATCTCAATATGTATAGTTTGGAGCAGAGAAGGGAAAGGGGAGACATGATAGAAACTTTCAAATATATGAAGGGTTTTAACAAAGTCCAGGAGGGAAACATTCTCCAAATGAAGAGAAGCAATAGGACACGAGGACATGCACTGAGACTGGAGGGGGGGAGGTTCAGGGGAAATTTGCGGAAAAATTATTTCACAGAAAGGGTAGTGGACAAGTGGAATAGCCTCCCATCAGAGGTGGTAGAGGCTAAGACAGTAGAGCAATTTAAACATGCATGGGATAGACATAAGGATATCCTTACAAAGAAATAAGGATCAAATAAGGTTAGTGATAAAAAATAATATATAAAAAAAAAAAAAATAAGGGGCAGACTAGATGGGCCAAGTGGTTCTTATCTGCGGACAAATTCTATGTTTCTATGTTTCTATGTTTCCCCCCCCCCCCCCTCCCCTTCCCTCCCCCTTCCCCTTCCCCCCCCCTCCCTTCCCCCTTCTCCACTCTGGCCCTGCGACAGGTAACTGTATGCGCAAAGTGCCAAAAGCCAATTTGGTTTAATATTTACCATTTATACAGAAATCCTTTTAGCAATATGCCTACTTGTTTGTAATATAAATGCACTTATGGTTGCACTTTATCTCTCTAATGCAGCTGCTGATAGTAACTTTTTAATCTTTTTTATACTTGCTTTGTCTCACTTTAAATATTTTTCTCACATGATTTTATCACACTCTTGCTGGGTATGGCATGTAAACACATGCCTCTATTCACCTTACCATTTAATTTCACTGACAGGCTTTCCCGGCGCCTGCTACTGTTTGTTCACGTTGCCTAGCAACGCAACACGTCACTGGTGAGCCGCTCACGTGATTGGGCATCGGCCTTGGCAGACGACGTTGATGGCATTTCATCATCTCGGCCATGACTAGTGGCAGCAGCTTCAGCACGAGGTGGAAGTGGATCTTGATCTTTCCCTTTAACCTCCACATTTTTGTTCTCCATTTTTTAATGTGTGGAATTATATGCCAGTATCAATAGCAATGGCCTACTACTATATATACTGCGCACAACTAAAATGCACCTCAGGTATAGAATGTAGATGGATAGTATACTTAATGGATGACGAGTGACGACACAGAGGTAGGTACACAGCAGTGGCCTACCGTACTGCTATATACAGTATACTGGACCTGGTGGACACTGTTAGCAAACTGCTAAACTAGTCTAAAAAAAGGCACCACAGGTATACAATGTAGATGGATGGATAGTATACTTAATGGATGACGAGTGACGACACAGAGGTAGGTACAGCAGTGGCCTACCGTACTGCTATATACAGTATACTGGACCTGGTGGACACTGTCAGCAAACTGCTAAACTAAAATGCACCACAGGTATAGGAATGTAGATGGATAGTATACTTAATGGATGACGACATAGAGGTAGGTACAGCAGTGCACTCTGCACTGTACTCCTCCTATATAATATTAATTATACTGGTGGTCCCCAGTCCCCACAATAAAGCAGCACACTGTGAGCACAGATATGGAGTGTTTTTCAGGCAGACAAACGTATACTGGTGGTCACTGTCAGCAAAACTCTGCACTGTACTCCTGCTATAGCTGCTCCCCAGTCCCCACAATTAAGCAGTGTGAGCACTCAGCACAGATATATCATGCAGCACACTGAGCACAGATATGGTATGGAGCGTTTTTTTCAGGCAGAGAACGGATAAAAACTAAACTCTGCACTGTACTCCTCCTAACAGCTGCTCCCCAATCCTCCCCACAATTATAGTAATAAACAAGCAATCAAATCAAGTTCAATTGTCTTCTACTAAACGGAGAGGACGCCAGCCACGTCCTCTCCCTATCATCTCCAATGCACGTGTGAAAATGGCGGCGACGCGCGGCTGCTTATAGAATCCGAATCTCGCGAGAATCCGACAGCGGGATGATGACGTTTGGGTGCGCTCGGGTTAACCGAGCCATACGGGAGAATCCAAGTATGGCTCGGACCCGTGTAAAAAAGGTAAAGCTCGGGGGGGTTCGGTTTTGCGGAAACCGAACCCGCTCATCACTAATACATATACATACACGTTAAAAACAATGTGGTTTTCAGCAGTGTTGGAGATTGACTCTAATAATATACTTTGTTTAAATAAATGTAGCTTTTAGAATCTGCACATAATAACTGTTTACAAATTAACATTACCAAAGAGTATCACTCCTTCTTGCTTATAAATTACAATGTTTCTTATAGCTGCAATACAGTAATACAAGGTAATATATTTATGGAAAGCAGTGTAATCCCAGTGTATTATTTAATCCTCTAGGGGGAGTTGTATCAAGTTGAAAAATCCATCAGCTTTTTAACTGTAGGAGTTTTTATAATACAGTAAAATCCTCTCCTGTACAGGGGTACCTGTTCAATGATTTTTGATCTTATGCTTGCTATACGGTGGCCATTCATTGCTTAAACTGACACTCTGTCTTGCCCACGTAGTATAACTCACATTGGGAAGACAGGATGACAAATCGGTATGTGCAGGTAAGTGGTTAATTGATGGTGAATCTTTTACCACTGTGTGGATGGATACCAGTATTTCCTATGAGCATGGATCTACATGTGACACATCCCATGCACCAATAACATCCTGCTTTGTTGGTTAAAAAGTTGTCAGGCATTGTTTTTTTATTTAAATCAGTTATGTCCAATTTTACAAGCATGTCCTTTAAATTTCTACCTCGTGTATGTGCTGTCATAAGGCGTGTTATGTGTAGTGCAGGTAATTCTCTATCTGATCCTTTGATGGGCCATCAATTTTTAATTTCTCTATTAAATTGTTCACTGGAACTAGAGTATCGATTA
This sequence comes from Pseudophryne corroboree, assembly GCF_028390025.1. Classification (NCBI taxonomy): domain Eukaryota; kingdom Metazoa; phylum Chordata; class Amphibia; order Anura; family Myobatrachidae; genus Pseudophryne; species Pseudophryne corroboree. The sequence goes on along the minus strand of NC_086444.1, from coordinate 220,245,202 downwards.
ACCCATAGCACCACTTTATTTGGGCCCTTGTTAGATTTTTTTTCTCTTTTAATTTTTTATGAGATAAAGGTCTTCTCATATGGTGTATTCTGTACCCTATATTTGTTATGTTCCAGATCCTTTGATTTGTACCCCTACTGTTGGAATTTAGTCACCATTTGTTCCAATGCTTGGTTAGACTGTTGCTGACTACTACACATTTAACCATCAACATTTGTGAATAGGGCAAGCCCTGATGCAAGGACACGGGATGAAAACTATCATTAGTTCAGAAAGTGTTCTGTCAGTTGGCTTTATAGTGATGTTACTATGTGATTATTAACAATCTGTATATACATATTCAGGAAGTTCATTTATATGTACTGGTGGTAAACGCAAATGTTACCATACTGATGTATTATGGGTTTCCAAGATGTTGCAATGATCTTGTTTTGTCCCTGACCAAAAAATAAAAATGTCATCTATAAACCTTAAATATAATAGTACATGATGACTATAAGGATTCTTGTATAATAATGATCATTTTGTTTGGCACATGAAAGCACATTGAACCCCATCACACAGCCAAGCCTTTGTAAGTAGTACATATCGTCAAACAGAAATAATTAAATCCTACTGCACCAGCAAGCCTTGTGAGTGCTGACTCATTTGTACCCTGTATATGCTTACTGTGTATGAGTAGTGGATTTGTATGATTTATTTTATTTAAATGGTGTGGTCACAATACCACTGACACCACAGATGTATGAGTGCTGTAGATTAAAGCTTATTGTTTATGTAAAATTTTTGTGTTCACACTTTTTCTTGTACCCCTATTTTCCATATGTAAGTTAAATGTTAAGAAAATACCTAGGTCTTCATTAACTGATATGCTTGGTGGTGATTATGTCTCTTTAAAAGAGTGGAACATGATAGAAGCATACTGTGTATTTAATATCCAAAAGATGCCTGAGAGCAATGCTCAGATTTTTAAAAGTCAGAGTAGCGACTGACCAATATGGAACGGCCATGAAGGGGCTGGTCAGCTCAACAAATTATTGCAATGTTTTGAAACTAACATTCCCTGAATTCAGATGAGTTACAGCTTGAAGTGTTATTAGGTGAGTGCTGAATCTGTAGGATTTTTTAAAATTTTTATGGTGTGGTCACAATACCACTCTGGCACCATGGATGTATGAGCCTAATATATATATATATATATATATATACTATATATATATATATATATATATATATACAGTGAAGAAATGGTGGCCCTCACACACTCTTCATCACCCTAAAAATGAGCACCCTTCCTATCTGTAGAGCACATGTATGTATATACTGTATATATATATATATATATATATATACACACACACACACACACACACACACACACACACACACACACACACTAGTATAAGAGATCAGTAAAATACCAGGTCACCTCAATATTCACCCACACTCAGGGTTTTTTTAAAGTACTGTATCCATCTGTCGCCACCTGTTGTGAATATAAGTCAAAGACACCAAGTCCATATTGGATGTAATCGCATAATGGTGTGAATTGTATTGTCTAAAACCTGAAAAACTCTACTGTGAATTTTTTTATATTGTGTTAAATTTCTGTTTTAATAAATACTGAAAAATGAGTCTTTCAAATGCTGTGTATGCTAACTAGACTGATGTGATCAACAGTACATTCTTCTTTAGCACACTCAGAATCATTTTGTATATCTTTATTTATTGAACCTTGTCTAACAGGAGGTGCTTTCTGGGGTGCAGCTCAGTTTATATTCACTTAGCGCCATAGGGTACTCCTTGTTGTGATATATATATATATATATATATATATATTTATTTATATTAGAGATGAGCGGGTTCGGTTCGTCGAAAGCAGAACTCCCCCGAACTTCACCTATTTTACACGGGTCCGAGGCAGCCTCCGATCTTCCCGCCTTGCTCGGTTAATCCGAAAGCGGCCGAATGTAATCATCCTGCTGTCGGATTCTCGTGAGATTCGCATTCTATATAAAGAGCCGCGCATCGCCGCCATTTTCACTCATGCATTGGAGATTGAACGGAGAGGACGTGGTTACGTTCTCTGCCTGAAAAGCTCCATATCTGTGCTCAGTGTGCTGCAAATATCTGTGCTCAGTGTGCTGCAAATATCTACGTTCTCTGCCTGAAAATGCTCCATATCTGTGCTCAGTGTGCTGCAAATATCTGTGCTCAGTGAGTGGCATTTTGGTTACCAACAGTATATAGTTGTATAGTACAGTAGGCCATTGCTGTATCTTGCAGCTCCGTGTCACTGCAAGTATCCATTCCATATCTGTGCTGCATTTTTGTGAGCAATATATATAGTAGTACAGTGCAGCATTTTGGTGACCAACAGTATATAGTTGTACAGTACAGTAGGCCATTGCTGTATCTTGCAGCCCCGTGTCACTGCAAGTATCCATTCCATATCTGTGCTGCATTTTTGTGAGCAGTATATATAGTAGTACAGTGCAGCATTTCGGTAACCAACAGTATATAGTTGTACAGTAAAGTAGGCCATTGCTGTACCTTGCAGCTCTTTGTCACTGCAAGTATCCATTCCATATCTGTGCTGCATTTTTGTGAGAAGTATATATAGTAGTACAGTACAGCATTTTGGTGACCAACAGTATATAGTTGTACAGTACAGTAGGCCATTGCTGTATCTTGCAGCTCTATGTCACTGCAAGTATCCATTCCATATCTGTGCGGCATTTTTGTGAGCAGTATATATAGTAGTACAGTGCAGCATTTTGGTGACCACCAGTATATAGTTGTACAGTACAGTAGGCCATTGCTGTATCTTGCAGTTCCGTGTCACTACAAGTATCCATTCCATATCTGTGCGGCATTTTTGTGAGCAGTATATATAGTAGTACAGTACAGCATTTTGGTGACCAACAGTATATAGTTGTACAGTACAGTAGGCCATTGCAGTATCTTGCAGTTCCGTGTCACTACAAGTATCCATTCCATATCTGTGCGGCATTTTTGTGAGCAGTATATATAGTAGTACAGTACAGCATTTTGGTGACCAATAGTATATAGTTGTACAGTACAGTAGGCTATTGCTGTATCTTGCAGCTCTGTGTCATTGCAAGTATCCATTCGATATCTGTCATATCTAGTCATGGCAGAGATGATTCAATGCCATCAATGTCGTCTGCCAAGGCCGATGCCCAATGTCATAGTAGAGAGAATGTAAAATCCAAAAAACTAAAGTTCAGTAAAATGACCCAAAAATCTAAATTAAAAGCATCTTAGGAGAAGAATAAATTTGCCAATATGCCATTAAGAACACGGAGTGGCAAGGAACGGCTGAGGCCCTGGCCCATGTTTATGGCTAGTGGTTCAGCTTCACATAAGGATGGAAGCCCGCATCCTCCCACTAGAAAAATGGAAAGAGTTAAGATGGCAAAAGCACAGCAAAGAGCTGTGCATTCTTTTAAATCACAAATCTCCAAGGAGAGTCCAATTGTGTCGGTTGCAATGCCTGACCTTCCCAACACTGGACGGGAAGAGGTGGCTCCTTCCACCATTTGCACGCCCCCTGGAAGTGCTGGAACGATCACCCACAGTCCAGTTCCTCATAGTCAAATTGAAGATGTACCAAAGACACAAAGATAACAGCGCTGATTTAAAACATATGTGTGCTTTTTATTAAACACAATTTAAAAACAACTATTACATATAAATACTGATCCTAAGTACCGATTAATCCTGCAGAATATAGCATAATCAACATAATTGACCTAATTATCACAGTTCAGTCAGAAAAGCCTTGATAGTAATATTTATCTATGAATTAATTAATTTTCATGAGTATAATTACTCTTGCGTGACAGTCTCTTCCAAAACGGTAGTTAATTAGTTAGTAGAAGCTGATCAGTTAGTAGCAGCAGATAATGATGTTTAGCAGTTTCCACTATGACAAATTTGTCAATAGATTTTGCAGTTCAAAGCAGATGATGATAGGTTAATGCATGCTTTAAATTGAGCTGCCGGGTTTTAATGAAAGAGTCCGTGTAGCAAATAAATAAATACAACCTGCTTTAAGGGTTCAAATTAAACCTTTTGCGGTCCCATAGTTGGTATCTCCCGACTCCTGGTGCATTTAATAACCGTTTTTCGTGGGTCTTATCCGGAGTGTCCCAACAGTGGTCCAATTCTAGGCAGGTTGAAAAGGCTTAAGCAACCGGTACCGGGCAATGGGTGAAAAGACTCTTACGCGTTTCTCCGCCTGTCCCTTATTCAGCGGCTTCCTCAGAGAAGTATCATACTTCTCTGAGGAAGCCGCTGAATAAGGGACAGGCGGAGAAACGCGTAAGAGTCTTTTCACCCATTGCCCGGTACCGGTTGCTTAAGCCTTTTCAACCTGCCTAGAATTGGACCACTGTTGGGACACTCCGGATAAGACCCACGAAAAACGGTTATTAAATGCACCAGGAGTCGGGAGATACCAACTATGGGACCGCAAAAGGTTTAATTTGAACCCTTAAAGCAGGTTGTATTTATTTATTTGCTACACGGACTCTTTCATTAAAACCCGGCAGCTCAATTTAAAGCATGCATTAACCTATCATCATCTGCTTTGAACTGCAAAATCTATTGACAAATTTGTCATAGTGGAAACTGCTAAACATCATTATCTGCTGCTACTAACTGATCAGCTTCTACTAACTAATTAACTACCGTTTTGGAAGAGACTGTCACGCAAGAGTAATTATACTCATGAAAATTAATTAATTCATAGATAAATATTACTATCAAGGCTTTTCTGACTGAACTGTGATAATTAGGTCAATTATGTTGATTATGCTATATTCTGCAGGATTAATCGGTACTTAGGATCAGTATTTATATGTAATAGTTGTTTTTAAATTGTGTTTAATAAAAAGCACACATATGTTTTAAATCAGCGCTGTTATCTTTGTGTCTTTGGTTCTTCTTAATTAAAGGGTAGAGTACTCTCCCTTTCTTAACAGCTGCGATTTGAACAGAGTGTTCTTTTATATCAATTTGTGCACACACAGTCTATATAGCTGCTAGCGCCAAGTTGGTTGTTGTTTGTGGTTTAAATTGAAGATGTCACTGTTGAAGTACACCAGGATGAGGATATATGGGTGTTGCTGGCGCTGAGGAGGAAATTGACAAGCAGGATTCTGATGGTGAGGTGGTTTGTTTAAGTCAAGCACCCGGGGAGACACCTGTTGTCCGTGGGATGATATGGTCATTGACAGGGCCGGACTGGGACTAAAAATAGGCCCTGGCATTTTCGAAGCACACAGGCCCACCTCTGTGACTCCTCCCCTTACTATTCCTGACTCCTCCCACTTATTTGTCTATGTTCTTACAAATATAATTAATATTCTAACAACATACAGGCGTACATCATTCTCTATTAAAATATACTCAACCAGTGGTTGAAGTGGAAATTTTTAAGTGGGGGTATGGAAATGTGAGGTTTGTAATTAAGGAAAAGGGGGCGTGGTCATTCAAAAGGGGGCATTGTCACTCAAAAGGGGGCGTGGTCTTCAGTGTAGTTTACCACACTATACACCCCTTATACGCATTATGCACCACAATAGTAGGACCCCTTATACTATCTAGTACTGCTGCCCCTTTCACATTATACCACACAGTATGAGCCAAAATTCACATTACAGCACCCGGTATGAGCCGAAATTTACATTATATGCCCCCGATAGTGCAGTGCCAGGTATACAAATGCCCCCACAGTGCCAGGTAAACAATTGCCCCCACAGTGCCAGGTAAACAATTGCCCCCACAGTGCCAAGTATACAAATGCCCCCACAGTGCCAGGTATACAAATGCCCCCACAGTGCCAGGTATACAAATGCCCCCACAGTGCAAGGTATACAAATGCCCCCACAGTGCCAGATATACAGATGCCCCCACAGTGCCAGGTATACAGATGCCCCCACAGTGCCATGTATACAGATGCCCCCACAGTGCCAGGTAAACAATTGCCCCCACAGTGCCAGGTATACAAATGCCCCACAGTGCCAGCCAATTGCCCCCACAGTGCCAGGTAAACAATTGCCCCCACAGTGCCAGGTATACAAATGCCCCCACAGTGCCAGGTATACAAATGCCCCCACAGTGCAAGGTATACAAATGCCCCCACAGTGCCAGGTATACAAATGCCCCCACAGTGCAAGGTATACAAATGCCCCCACAGTGCCAGATATACAGATGCCCCCACAGTGCAAGGTATACAGATGCCCCCACAGTGCCATGTATGCAGATGCCCCCACAGTGCCAGGTAAACAATTGCCCCCACAGTGCCAGGTATACAAATGCCCCACAGTGCCAGCCAATTGCCCCCACAGTGCCAGGTATACAATTGCCCCCACAGCAGCCAGTGCTGCAGCTACTTACCGCTGCTGCACTGCTGCTGCTGCTGCTGCTGCTCCTCTTCCTCCGGGCTGTAAGGGACGGGGTGAGAGCGCCGGGCGCCCGCCAGCTGCCCGCTGTGTCTGGCGCGGCAGCGTATAGCGTTCAAACCAGCCGCCGGTTCATGAGCCAATCAGAGCTCGCGGACCGGCGGCTTCTGATTGGCTGCCGGTCCGTGAGCTCTGATTGGCTCACGAACCGGCGGCTGCTTTGAAGTCCGCTATACGCGCCGCGCCAGACACAGCCGTGCTGGCGGGCGCCCGGCGCTCTCACCCCAGTCCTCACAGCTCTCCAATCCTGACAGCTGAGACGCGCTGCCGCCGGACTGAGCGGCAGCGCGTCTCAGTGACCGCTGGATCGGCCCACGTGGCCATCTGCCCTTCTGGCATTTGCCAGAAGTGCCAGATGGCCAGTCCGGCCCTGGTCATTGACATGCCTGATCAAATTCCCAAAAAAATCACCTCTTCGGTGTGGAATTATTGTAACAGAAATGCGTACAACAGGTGTCAAGCCATGTGTTGCTTTTGTCAAGCTGTAATAAGTAGGGGAAAGAATGTTAACCACCTAGGAACATCCTCCCTTATACGTCACCTGGAGCGCATTCATCAGAAGTCATTACCAAGTTCAAAAACTTTGGGTGACAGCGGAAGCAGTCCACTGACAACTAAATCCCTTCCTCTTGTACCCAAGCTCCTGCAAACCACACCACCAACTCCCTGAGTGTCAATTTCCTCCTTAGACAGGAACGCCAATAGTCCTGCAGGCCATGTCACTGGCAAGTCTGACGAGCTCTCTACTAACTGGGATTCCTCCGATGGATCCTTGAGTGCAACGCCTACTGCTGCTGGCGCTGCTGTTGTTGCTGCTGGGAGTTGATCGTCATCCCAGAGGGGAAGTTGGAAGACCACTTGTACTACTTCCAGTAAGCAATTGACTGTCCAATAGTCCTTTGAGAGGAAGATAAAATATCACAGCAGTCATCCTGCTGCAAAGTGGATAACTCAGGCCTTGGCAGCTGTGTTGGTGTTAGACTTGTGTCCGGTATCCACCGTTAATTCACAGGGACTTAGAGAATTTCTTGAGGTAGTGTGTCCCCGGTACCAAATCCCATCTAGGTTCCACTTCTCTAGGCAGGCGATACCGAGAATGTACACAGACGTCAGAAAAAGACTCACCAGTGTCCTAATAAATGCAGTTGTACCCAATGTCCACTTAACCACGGACATGTGGACAAGTGGAGCAGGGCAGACTTAGCACTATATGACTGTGACAGCCTACTGGGTAGATGTATTGCCTCCCACAGCAACAACAGCAGCAGCAGCACCAGTAGCAGCATCTCGCAAACGCCAACTCGTTCCTAGGCAGGCTACGCTTTGTATCACCGCTTTCCATAAGAGTCACGCAGCTGACAACCTCTTACGGAAACTGAGGAACATTATCACAGATTGGCTTACCCCAATTGGACCCTCCTGGGGATTTGTGACATCGGACAATGCCACCAATTTTGTGCGTGCGTTACATGTGGGCAAATCTAGCACGTCCCATGTTTTGCACATACAATTAATTTGGTGGTGCAGATTTTTTTTTTTAAATGACAGGGGCATGCAAGAGATGCTGTCATGGCCCAAAGAATTGCGGGCCACTTTCGGCATTCAGCCACTGCTTGCCGAAGACTGGAGCACCAGCAAACACTCCTGAACCTGCTCCTCCATCAGCTGAAGCAAGAGGTGGTAACATGGTGAAATTCAACCCTCTATATGCTTCAGAGCATGGAGGAGCAGCAAAAGGCCATTCAAGCCTATACATCTGCCTACAATATAGGCAAAGGAGGGGGAATGCACCTGACTCAAATGCAGTGGAGAATGATTTCAACGTTGTGCAAAGTTCTGCAACCCTTTGAACTTGCCACACGTGAAGTCAGTTCAGACACCGCCAGCCTGAGTCAGGTCATTCCCCTCATCAAGTTTTTGCTGAAGCAGCTGGAGAGATTGAAGGAGGAGCTAAAATGGAGCGATTACACTAGGCATGTGGGACTTGTGGATGAAGCCCTTAATTTGTTTAACCAGGATTCATGGGTGGTCAATCTGTTGAAATCAGAGCACTATATTTGGCCACCGTGCTCGATCCTAGGTTTAAAGCCTACATTGTATCTCTCTTTCCAGCAGACACAAGTCTGCAGAGGTTCAAAGAGCTGCTTGTGAGACACTTGTCAACTCAAGCGGAACGTGACCCGTCAACAGCTCCTCCTTCACATTCTCCCGCAACTGGGGGTGCGAGGAAAAGGCTAAGAATTCCAAGCCCACCCGCTGGCGGTGATGCAGGGCAGTCTGGAGCGAGTGCTGACATCTGGTCCAGACTGAAGGACCTGCCAACGATTACTGACATGTCGTCTACTGTCACTGCATATGATTCTGTCACCATTGAAAGAATGGTGGAGGATTATTTGAGTTACAGCATCCAAGTAGGCACGTCAGACAGTCCGTACATATACTGGCATGAAAAAGAGGCAATTTGGAGGCCCTTGCACAAACTGGCTTTATTTTACATAAGTTGCCCCCCCTCCAGTGTGTACTCCGACAGAGTGTTTAGTGCAGCCGGTCATCTTGTCAACGATCGGCGTACGAGGTTACTTCCACAAAATGTGGAGAAGATGATGTTCATCAAAATGAATTATAATCAATTCCTCCGTGGAGACATTCACCATCAATTGCCTCCAGAAAGTACACAGGGACCTGAGATGGTGGATTCCAGTGGGGATGAATTAATACTCTGCGAGGAGGGGGATGTACATAGTGAAAGGGGTGAGGAATCGGAGGATGATGATGAGGTGGACGTCTTGCCCCTATAGAGCCAGTTTGAGCAAGGAGAGATTGATTGCTTCTTTTTTTTGGTGGGGGCCCAAACCAACCAGTCATTTCAGCCACAGTCGTGTGTGCAGACCCTGTGGCTGAAATGATGGGTTTGTTAAAGTGTGCATGTCCTGTTTATACAACATAAAGGTGGGTGGGAGGGGCCCAAGGACAAGTCCATCTTGCACCTTTTTTTTTATTTATCTTTGCATCATGTGATGTTTGGGGCCAATTTTTTTAAGTGCCATCCTGTCTGACACTGCAGTGCCCCTCCTAGATGGGCCAGGTGTTTGTGCCTCCCACTTGGGTCGCTTAGCTTAGTCATCCAGCGACCTCAATGCAAATTTTAGGTCTAAAAATAATATTGTGAGGTGTGAGGTGTTCAGAATAGACTGGAAATGAGTGGAAATTATGTTTTTTTAGGTTAATAATACTATATGATCAAAATTACCCCAAAACTCTTTGATTTAAGCTGTTTTTGAGGGTTTTTTTGAAAAAAAAAACACCTGAATCCGACAAAAAAATTTCAGGGAGGTTTTGCCAAAACGCGTCCAAATCCAAAACACGGCCGCGGAACCGAATCTAAAACCAAAACACAAAACCCGAAAAATTTCCGGTGCACATCACTAATATACACACACACACACACACACACACACACACACACACACACACACACACACACACACACACACACACACTAGTATAAGAGATCAGGTAAATACCAGGTCACCTCAGTATTCACCTACACTCAATCCCCCCCCCATTTTCAGTCTCTGCTGTCCCCCAGCCTCCACTCTAACTGTGTCACAGCTCCAGACAGCCTTCCACAATTATTATATAGATATACTGTACTATATAAGGGGCTCTATTCAGGACTTTCATCTTCACATTAAAAAGTGTTTCCGTCTTCTTAACATGACCCCGCAACTCCACAAAGGATTAATGGAAAAAATATACTTTATAAAATAGTGGATTTTACCTAGAGGCAGCCCCCCTTTTGAACTGACCATTATATATTTATTGTTAGGAGATCAAGGTAGGGGTGCCCTCTCCTGGGGTAGATAGGCACCTCCGAATGCACAGTAGCCATGAAACAGCACATCTGTATAGGGTTTTTCTCATGCAGTTTAGCAGAAGCTAGATTTATTGTCCATTTAAAGCCTATTTGGGCTCTAGCTAAGCAAACTGGTTGCCTTTCTCAAAAAATGGTAGGACCTAGTGCCATAAATCATGTAGATGGGGTAAAGTGTAACACACTTCAGGCAGGATACAACTGTATACAGTATTCAGGATTTGCATGATATCTTTACAGGCAATTCTCACAACAGCAGATAACAGTCCAAATACTGATAATCACAAAAAGTGCATATTCCAATTGGCTCCTAACATAACCCCACAGTCCCACCTGTTGCCTGGGCATTAACTACCATCAGGAGCAATGTCTCTGTTCACTGAACACATACTTAAATGCAGATTACAGGTGCTTTTAATTAATTAGCCTAGCTTCTTGCTGACAGCTGATTAAGGCAAACCTGGATGGGACCCTTCAGTCCTGCTGCTGCTGCTCTGCTAAACCTGGGAAATCATGATGTTCCAAATTAACTCCATGGGGAACTATGCTGTCACTGCCATATTTTATATATATATAAACACACACACACATACACACATCAGCAGTCAGCAGCACTCCACTCACAATCTAAATTATATAGAACTGGCTGGTGCCCTCCAGGAGTAATAATATAATCATTACCAACACAAATGCAGCTTGGTCGGTGGCACTTATAGCTTGAAAGGAATAGACAGAGAGTAGGTGTTATGAAATATCAACGTTTCAATGTCAATATTCTGCAACATGATGAAAATGTTGCAGAATTGACTTTGAAACATTGATATTTCATAAGACCTACTCTCTGTCTATTCCTTTGGATCTATAAGTGCTGCCGACCAAGTTGCGTATATATATATATATATATATATATATATATAAAATGTATTTATTTATTTCTAGTAAACCAGCACAAACATATATACATGTTCACAAAATTTTCAGTGCATAAGTTAATTATTCCAAAGTTAAGTATTCCAGTAGCAAAAGCACAATGTATATTATCGCCCATAGCAACCAATCCTCTTTGAGGTAGCATTTATCAAATACAGTCTATAAAATGATAAGTATAGTTAGTGTCAGACTAAGGTCCTCATGGGCCTGGAGCTGAAATTTTTGAAGGGCCTAATGTGTGCTTCCGCAGGGGGTGTGCAGGGGCTACTGATATGGGTGTGTGACCAGTGCTGTATTTACATCTCTCTCTCTCTCTCTCTCTCTATACATATATATATATATATATATATATATATATATATACATGTGTGTGTGTGTGTATGTGTGTTTGAAAAACTGGAAATATCTTTCTTTCTATCTAAGCCTGTATCTTTCTATATAGCAAGATAGAGAGAGAAAAATAAAAGTAACGGCAGCCTGATGGAACTATTCAATTGTATTGCCATGACTGCATGATTTCTGCATTTTGAGGTGGCGAGCAGAAATCGGCAAAACATTGTTGGAGGACCCAAACTGTTGTTTCAGCAGCATGCCCAATAGTTTAGACTGGCTTAGACACTTTATGCAGTTAAACCCAGTCCTTTTGGGTGTGATAAGCAGTAGGCACCTGCGGAACTCACTTCCATTTTCATTACAATTGAATAGCTCTGTCAGGCTGCCATTACTTATAAGCATGCAAGAAACAATTAGATTCTCTTCACTATGGGGGATATCCAATTACCTATGGTACATTACCACTGGTAATGCTACCGGCTGGGGAAATCCTGTTAGCCCCAATAAGCCACCATGAGCTGCGGATAAACGGGATGCCGTTACCTGCTGGAGCACCGACCCCAGCTCCTAGCATATATATATATATATATATATATATATATAAAACGTATAACCGGCACTCACACTTCTTGTAATGCTGCCGCGGTGCTCATTCCATAATGTATGATAGTCAGTCCAATGTACGGCACTCAGCGGTCTTAATCATCCAAAGTAAATCACAATGTAGGCAGCATAAGCTTTGCTAACGTTTCGGCACTTTATTTGCCTTTGTCAAGCAGCATAACCATCACCATACAGTGTTTAAGTGAATCTTAAATACCCTTACCTATCTCCATTGCGTCTCGGCCTCCCTCCCGTATCCGGAAACGTCATTACCAACTTCCGGGTGCAGCACACTCCTCCTTCCATACACAATACTCCGTGTGTTGTCATGGCAAACCGCGTCTGTTAGTAGTCGCGCTTGTTGCCAGGTTCCCTCACAGTGAGAGTCAGCACGGCTTGAAGGAGCTCCCCAGGATCAGTCACATAACGTCCCATTTTGCAGGGATAAGGAGTACCCAGGCATCTGAAGAAAGGATATACCATAAGAAGTGAAAAACAATACATTTAAAAACATAACATATACTTTAAAAACAGATGAAAACACAGCTCATATGTATAGACCATCAAGAGAGACACAAATAGAGATAGTATTAACTGTACGATGGACTGTCATTAAGCCATGATTAGTATCATACTAATTAATAATTTATAGAAATACACTAAGATTCAATTGGTCATTCAATCCTCTCGGTTTCACTGTGTCTAATAAATGGATCCATTTAGCTTCGCACTGTAGAAGTTTTTTATGTCGATCGCCTTGTCTCCCATCGTTAGGAATATGATCAATAATCATATGGCGCAGGTTGGCCATATTGTGCCGAGCTTCCTTGAAGTGTCTCGCAATAGGCTGATCCGACCCCTTGCCATTCAAGGTCGCTCTGATGGCTGATCTATGTAGGGCCAAAGCTTATGCTGCCTACATTGTGATTTACTTTGGATGATTAAGACCGCTGAGTGCCGTACGTTGGACTGACTGTATATATATATATATATATATATATATATATACACACACACACACACACACACACACACACACACACACACACCCACACACTTGTACATTATGTATTCCTGAAGACAGGGGTCTAGTACACAGAAACATAGAGATATTAAAATCACATATTTGGAAATCTATGGTATATCAGTGCCTCAGCTATACTTATTATATAAGCTGTGCAGCAGCCAGCAGGGCTGACACCTTACCTCAAGAGGATCAATCAGCCTGCCAGGCATGGGCCTCCTTCACAGAGCCTCTTGCTGTCATTGCTGCCAGTTCTTCCTAGTGCGGGCCGCACATTTGCGGAATCAGGCGTCTTGAAGGAGGTGGCATGTCATTACGTGTGTGATGCAGGGAGGGCAAGTGAAGCCTTCCACTGCACTGCCATGTGTAAGAAGTTGTGCAGTGACGTTTGTACTGCCGATGCCACAGGAGGGGAAGGGGGGTTACAGCCCTTTGCCGGATGGTGGGGGGACCTTGGGCGACCATTGCTGGCTGCTTTAGCAGGAACACATTTTTTCCTGTCTACAGTAGCAACACAGTAGATGCTATGGGCCTATTTTGATGGGGGGCCTGGAGCTGCAGTTCCACCCGCCCCATTGTTAATCCGGCCCTGGGTACAGTAGAAGCTGATTGGTTGATATAGGCAACTTGTACGCTGGTCCACTTTTCCATTCTTTTCACTACTTGATATCCCTTATTCCCAATGTACCACCACTCTCATTATTGATTTATGATATATAAATGAAATTATTGTGGTGGCTACTCCTCCTGTGGTGATTTGCAGCATTGAGCAGCAAGGGGCAATGGCTTCAATGACCTGATTTTTTGCTGAAGTAGGCAAAATCGGTGGGGCTGGTCTACTCTCCCAAGAATACAGAATAAGAACTCCTTGAAACTTGGAAGTGTCCTGGACATTCTGTTAGAGTAGTAGCAGTAAGTACGGTAAAAACAGATATTGCCAATATATCATAAAGTTGAAATGACTCAACGGGTAATCCTTAATTGGTAACAAGACTTTATTTGATGTTTTTATTCTTTACATCCTGTGCATTTCCAGCTGAACTCACAAAAGACCAAATAGAGCTTGAGTTTAATGGAAAAAAGTCCTTCTGTGGCCGTTCTCATGCTCTGCAGAAGGAGGACAATCAATGCAAATTGCATTCTACATTACCGAAGTTACCATAAACCACTAAGTAAAATAATGTTTGTAACAATGATGCTATTAATACTCAGTATAAAACACTACATAAAACAATATACTGCTGCTGACACCTCCTGTTTGAGTATAACAAAAAGTGTTGTGTTATGGAGAACACAAACTTTACAACTAATATAGATGATACCGAGTTCAGGTCGCAAATGCTGGGTCGCATCCGGGAATTGGAAATGGGACCTTCCTGGGTGTGACCCGGCATTGGACCCTGAGAACTGGCTTCCTGACCCAGCATATTGCCGGCTCGGGTTGCCGTCGGGAGCGGGGACTGCGGCGTCATTGGTGGCGGGGCAGAGGCGGTGCTAGGAGATGAGACCATATCTGCGCCACCTCTCTCTATGCTGTGAATGGGTACTGGGTCGCATTGACCCTGGAAACCCGTTCACACTGCACCTGACCCAGTAATAGCCAGAGAATAACCCTTCTTTATTCCCAAGTTGAATTACCGGGTCGCCCAGGAATTTGGGACTGACCCTTTCACACCACACAGTGACCTGTGTTGACCCGGCAATATACTGGGTCAATACCGGGTTATTTGTGCGGTGTGAAAGGGGTATGAATCACCTATGTTTCTGCATTTGCTATTTTGTTCACTGATTGTGATTACATCACTTCTTTAACCGAATCGACTAAAAAGAAACACAGCAGTAATGTTGTTTTA
The DNA here is from genome assembly GCF_028390025.1 of Pseudophryne corroboree. Taxonomy (NCBI): domain Eukaryota; kingdom Metazoa; phylum Chordata; class Amphibia; order Anura; family Myobatrachidae; genus Pseudophryne; species Pseudophryne corroboree. Next base: position 220,230,094 of record NC_086444.1, on the reverse strand, counting down.
TTCCCCAGAATCCTTGTTCAGAAAGACATGCATTATTAAAACATCTTAGTACATACTTGCCTACCTGACCCTCTCCGTGAGGGAGAAAATGCTCTGTTCCTGGACTTTCCTGGTAATGTATGATTGCCATCACCTGTGGTGAAACACCTTTCTTATCAATTAACTAGCTCACCACAGGTGATGGCAATCATACATTACCAGGAAAGTCCAGGAACAGAGCATTTTCTCCCTCATGGAGAGGGTCAGGTAGGTAAGTATGTCTTAGTATGGAGACAAATCATATTGTCTAGAACAGGCATTCTTAACCGCGGTCCTCAAGGCACACCAACAGTGCAGGTTTTAGTGATATCCAGGCGTCAGCACAAATGGTTAAATCAAAATAACTGAGCTACTAATTAAGTCACCTGTGTTAAAGCCTGGATATCACTGAAACCAGGACTGTTAGTGTGCCTGGAGGACCGAGGTTGGGAAACACTGGTCTAGAACATAGGTTCTCAAACTCGGTCCTCAGGACCCCACACAGTGCATGTTTTGTAGGTAACTCAGCAGGTGCAGAGGTGAATTAATTACTCACAGACACATTTTTAAAGGTCCACAGGTGGAGTTAATTATTTCACTTGTCATTCTGTGAGGAGACCTGCAAAACATGCACTGTGTGGGGTCCTGAGGACCGAGTTTGAGAACCTGTGGTCTAGAACATAAAAAGATTCACTTTCAGACATGATGCAGCTCTGTTCATGGCCAGGCTCTAGGTTCCCAGCTGTGTGGCCTTACACACGGTGAGATATTTTCTCTCGATTTTGACTATATAGTCAAAACCGCAAGAAAAGTTAGTGCAGATCGCAAGGTGAAAGTCACCTTGCGATCCCGATGCACGATCCCGCCAGGTCGGCATCGCAAGAAAAGATAGACTGTGCAGAGAAGTCAATCCTTCATAGATCGGTGTACTATCTAGTTAAACTATATAGTTTGACTATATAGTCTAGTTTGACTATATAGTCAAAATCTCAAGAAAAAATCTCACCGTGTGTACACACCTTTAGTCAAAATCTGTGCTATCTGGGCTCCAGGAGTTCAAGGGAAATTGCAAGTGAAAATCGGGCATAGCAAGGAACTCACTGTGTGTACACACCCTAAGAAAGATAAGTCTTTACCCTTAGATCACAGCTAATCTGTGCTTATTATCTAAAGCCTGTAGCAAACATTATAGCCAGCAAAGTACAGGTTGAGTCTCCCTTATCCAAAATGCTTGGGACCAGAGGTATTTTGGATATGGGATTTTTCCGTATTTCGGAATAATTGCATACCATAATGAGATATCATGGTGATGGGACCTAAATCTAAGCACAGAATACATTTATGTTTCATATACACCTTATACAGACCCTCCAACATGACCCACCCCACTAGGTACAAAATGCTCTGTTCCTGGACTTCCCTCTTAATTTATGATTTCCATCACCTGTGTTGAACTAGTTAAATGATAAGAAAGCTGTTTCTTAACAGGTGATGGCAATAATAAATTAAGAGGGAAGTCCAGAATCAGAGCATTTTGTACCTAGTGGGGCGGGTCATGTTGAAGGGTTTGCTTATACACACAGCCTGAAGGTCATTTTAGCCAATATTTTTTATAACTTTGTGCATTAAACAAAGTGTGTCTACATTCACACAATTCATTTATGTTTCATATACACCTTATACACACAGCCTGAAGAACATTTAATACAATATTTTTAATAACTTTGTGTATTAAACAAAGTTTGTGTACATTGAGCCATCAAAAAACAAAGGTTTCACTATCTCACTCTCACTCAAAAAAGTCCGTATTTCGGAATATTCCGTATTTCGGAATATTTGGATATGGGATACTCAACCTGTAATATTAAAAAATGAAAAACAAGCAAAATTATTTAAAATTTAATTTATTCTGAATTTTAAATTAAACTTTAATTAATGAAAAAGTTTGTACAGACTTCATTTGATCAAATGAACATTCATTAGTAATATGAATTTGCAGGTAAGCTGACAGAATAATACGAACAATGGGGTAATTCTGAGTTGATCGCAGCAGGATTTTTGTTAGCAGTTGGGCAAAACCATGTGCACTGCAGGGGAGGCAGATATAACATGTGCAGAGAGAGAGAGAGATTTGGGTGTGGTGAGTTAAATCTGCAATCTAAATTGCTGTGTAAAAGTAAAGCAGCCAGTATTTACCCTGCACAGAAACAAAATAACCCACCCAAATCTAACTCTCTCTGCAAATGTTATATCTGCCCCCCTGCAGTGCACATGGTTTTGCCCAACTGCTAAAAAATTTCCTGCTGCGATCAACTTGGAATTACCCCCAATACTGCTAGATGAAGATGCAAGAGTTTTGCTAACTTTGAGCCTGATTCAGAAATGGGCGCTGCTGCATCTGCTTTTGTGACTGTTGCCAGAGTTGTGGCGGCAATAATATGCAAATACTAGTATCAGCCTTCCCCTGATGTAGAAGCCTATGGGCATAGGCGTGCGCAGGTAATTGTATTAGGAGGTCCACTGCCGGAGGGGCGTGTCTAGCACCACACAGGGACATGTCTACAACTATTTTAGATTCTTGCAGTAACATCACATGGCTTAATCTAATTTCTCCCTAGTTCCTAATAATAAAGCAGATATAATATACCCCAGAGAAATAAAATAAAACATAATGGTGCGACCGCCGGCTGATGCTGACTGTCCGCTACGGCATAACCCTGAGTGCTAGCTGCCGCTGCACCCTATTGCTCCTTACACTTCCCCAACCTATCCCTGACCTAGTGGCTGAACTAGAAAGTTGTAGGCCTAGGTGCATATGCATTCCCCTCCCCACACACCCCACCCCTCGCACCTACACCATGATTTTGATTGGACCACTCTGAAAAATATGGCAGATTTAGGGGGCCGAAGATTTCAGTTTTAATATAACACAAGTAAGGGTTATAATTTACACACGTGTCATCAGAGCCACATCTGCCTCTTTCTATGCCATCTGACCCCTCCTCCGCAGGACACCAGCATGTGTCACACATGTCCCCATGCTCACCAGCTACTGACAGTAGTGCCCCTTATTCACACGGTATGAGCCGAAATTCACATTACGCCACACGGTATGAGCCTTCACATTACGCTACACAGTATGAGCAAAATTCATATTACACCACACTGTATGAGCTAAAATTCACATTACACCATACCGTATGAGCTAAAATTCATATTACGCCACACAGTACGAGCCAAAATTCACGTTACACCACACCGTAATCCGTATGAGCCAAAATTCACATTGCATCACACAGTATGAGCCAAATTCACATTATTTAATTCCACACCATATGAGCTGAAAATCACATTAAACCACACAGTATGAGCCAAAAATAAGAATTTACTCACCGGTAATTCTATTTCTCGTAGTCCGTAGTGGATGCTGGGAACTCCGTAAGGACCATGGGGAATAGCGGCTCCGCAGGAGTCTGGGCACAACTAAAAGAAAGCTTTTAGACTACCTGGTGTGCACTGGCTCCTCCCACTATGACCCTCCTCCAAGCCTCAGTTAGGATACTGTGCCCGGAAGAGCTGACACAATAAGGAAGGATTTTGAATCCCGGGTAAGACTCATACCAGCCACACCAATCACACCGTATAACTCGTGATACCATATCCAGTTAACAGTATGAAATTTAACTGAGCCTCTCAACAGATGGCTCATAACAATAACCCTTTTGTGAACAACAACTATGTACAAGTATTGCAGACAATCAGCACTTGGGACGGGCGCCCAGCATCCACTACGGACTACGAGAAATAGAATTACCGGTGAGTAAATTCTTATTTTCTCTGACGTCCTAGTGGATGCTGGGAACTCCGTAAGGACCATGGGGATTATACCAAAGCTCCCAAATGGGCGGGAGAGTGCGGATGACTCTGCAGCACCGAATGAGAGAACTCAAGGTCCTCCTCAGCCAGGGTATCAAATTTGTAGAATTTTGCAAACGTGTTTGCCCCTGACCAAGTAGCAGCTCGGCAAAGTTGTAAAGCCGAGACCCCTCGGGCAGCCGCCCAAGATGAGCCCACTTTCCTTGTAGAATGGGCTTTTACTGATTTAGGATGTGGCAGTCCAGCCGCAGAATGCGCCAGCTGAATTGTGCTACAAATCCAGCGAGCAATAGTCTGCTTAGAAGCAGGAGCACCCAGTTTGTTGGGTGCATACAGGATAAATAGCGAGTCAGTTTTCCTGACTCCAGCCGTCCTGGAAACATAAATTTTCAAGGCCCTGACTACGTCCAGTAACTTGGAATCCTCCAAGTCGCTAGTAGCCGCAGGCACTACAATAGGTTGGTTCAAGTGAAAAGCAGATACCACCTTAGGGAGAAACTGGGGACGAGTCCTCAATTCTGCCCTATCCATATGGAAAATCAGATAAGGACTTTTAAATGACAAAGCCGCCAATTCTGATACACGCCTGGCCGAAGCCAAGGCCAATAACATGACCACTTTCCACGTGAGATATTTTAGATCCACGGTCTTTAGTGGCTCAAACCAATGTGATTTTAGGAAATTCAACACCACGTTGAGATCCCAGGGTGCCACTGGAGGCACAAAGGGGGGCTGAATATGCAGCACTCCTTTTACAAATGTCTGAACTTCAGGTAGTGAAGCTAGTTCTTTTTGGAAAAAAATTGACAGAGCCGATATCTGTACCTTAATGGAGCCTAATTTTAGGCCCATAGTCACTCCTGCCTGTAGGAAGTGCAGAAATCGACCCAGCTGAAATTCCTCTGTTGGGGCCTTATTGGCCTCACACCAAGCAACATATTTCCGCCATATGCGGTGATAATGTTTTACCGTTACATCTTTCCTGGCTTTAATCAGCGTAGGAATGACATCCTCCGGAATGCCCTTTTCCTTTAGGATCCGGCGTTCAACCGCCATGCCGTCAAACGCAGCCGCGGTAAGTCTTGGAACAGACAGGGCCCCTGCTGCAGCAGGTCCTGTCTGAGCGGCAGAGGCCATGGGTCCTCTGAGATCATCTCTTGAAGTTCCGGGTACCAAGCTCTTCTTGGCCAATCCGGAACCACGAGTATTGTCCTTACTCCTCGTTTTCTTATTATTCTCAGTACCTTTGGTATGAGAGGCAGAGGAGGGAACACATAAACCGACTGGTACACCCACGGTGTCACTAGAGCGTCCACCGCTATCGCCTGAGGGTCCTTTGACCTGGCGCAGTATCTCTCCAGTTTTTTGTTTAGGCGGGACGCCATCATGTCCACCTGTGGCCGTTCCCAACGATTTACAATCAGTGTGAAGACTTCTGGATGAAGTCCCCACTCTCCCGGGTGAAGGTCGTGCCTGCTGAGGAAGTCTGCTTCCCAGTTGTCCACTCCCGGAATGAACACTGCTGACAGTGCTAGCACGTGATTTTCCGCCCATCGGAGAATCCTTGTGGCTTCTGCCATTGCCGTCCTGCTTCTTGTGCCGCCCTGTCGGTTTACATGGGCGACCGCCGTGATGTTGTCTGACTGGATCAGTACCGGCTGGTTTTGAAGCAGGGGTTTTGCCTGACTTAGGGCATTGTAAATGGCCCTTAGTTCTAGAATATTTATGTGCAAGGAAGTCTCCTGACTCGACCATAGTCCTTGGAAGTTTCTTCCCTGTGTGACTGCCCCCCAGCCTCGAAGGCTGGCATCCGTGGTCACCAGGACCCAGTCCTGTATGCCGAATCTGTGGCCCTCTAGGAGATGAGCACTCTGCAGCCACCACAACAGAGACACCCTGGTTCTTGGAGACAGGGTTATTAGCCGATGCATCTGAAGATGCGATCCGGACCATTGGTCCAGCAGGTCCCACTGAAAGATTCTGGCATGGAACCTGCCGAAAGGAATTGCTTCGTAAGAAGCCACCATCTTTCCCAGGACTCGCGTGCAGTGATGCACCGACACCTGTTTTGGTTTCAGGAGGTCTCTGACTAGAGATGACAGCTCCTGGGCTTTCTCCTCCGGGAGAAACACTTTTTTCTGGACTGTGTCCAAAATCATTCCCAGGAACAGTAGACGTGTCGTCGGAACCAGCTGTGACTTTGGAATATTCAGAATCCAACCGTGCTGGTGTAGCACCTCCTGAGATAGTGCTACTCCTACCAACAACTGCTCCCTGGATCTCGCCTTTATTAGGAGATTGTCCAAGTACGGGATAATTAAAACTCCCTTTTTTCGAAGGAGTATCATCATTTCCGCCATTACCTTGGTAAACACCCTCGGTGCCGTGGACAGTCCAAACGGCAGCGTCCTGAATTGGTAATGGCAATTTTGTACCGCAAATCTGATGTACTCCTTGTGAGGATGATAAATGGGGACATGCAGGTAAGCATCCTTGATGTCCAGGGATACCATGTAATCCCCCTCGTCCAGGCTTGCAATAACCGCCCTGAGCGATTCCATCTTGAACTTGAATTTTTTTATGTATGTGTTCAAGGATTTTAAATTTAAAATGGGTCTCACCGAACCGTCCGGTTTTGGTACCACAAACAGTGTGGAATAGTAACCCCGTCCTTGTTGAAGTAGGGGCACCTTGACTATCACCTGCTGGGAATACAGCTTGTGAATTGCCTCTAGCACAGCCTCCCTGCCTGAGGGAGTCGTTGGCAAGGCAGATTTGAGGAAACGGCGGGGGGAGACGCCTCGAATTCCAGTTTGTACCCCCTGAGATACTACTTGCAAGATCCAGGGATCCACCTGTGAGCGAGCCCACTGATCGCTGAAATTTTTGAGGCGGCCCCCCACCGTACCTGGCTCCGCCTGTGGAGCCCCACCGTCATGCGGCGGACTTGGAAGAAGCAGGGGAGGACTTTTGCTCCTGGGAACCTGCTGTTTGTTGCAGCCTTTTTCCCCTACCTCTGCCTCTGGACAGAAAGGACCCGCCTTTTCCTCGCCTGTTTCTCTGGGTCCGAAAGAACTGTACTTGATAAAACGGTGCTTTTCTAGGCTGTGAGGGAACCTGGGGTAAAAATGCTGATTTCCCAGCTGTCACTGTGGAAACTAGGTCTGAGAGACCATCCCCGAATAACTCCTCACCCTTATAAGGCAAAACTTTCATGTGCCTTTTGGAATCTGCATCCCCTGTCCACTGCCGAGTCCATAAGCCTCTCCTAGCAGAAATGGACAATGCACTTATTTTAGATGCCAGCCGGCAGATCTCCCTCTGTGCATCTCTCATGTATAAGACTGAGTCTTTTATATGCTCTATGGTTAGGAGAATAGTGTCCCTGTCTAGGGTGTCAATATTTTCTGACAGGGAATCTGACCATGCAGCGGCAGCACTGCACATCCATGCTGACGCAATAGCTGGTCTAAGTATAATGCCTGAGTGTGTATATACAGACTTCAGGATCGCCTCCTGCATTCTATCCGCAGGCTCCTTTAGGGCGGCCGTATCCGGAGACGGTAGTGCCACCTTTTTAGACAAACGTGTGAGCGCTTTATCCACCCTAGGAGGTGTTTCCCAACGTGCCCTATCCTCTGGCGGGAAAGGGAACGCCATTAGTAATTTTTTAGGGATTACCAATCTTTTATCGGGGAAAGCCAACGCTTCTTCACACACTTCATTTAATTCTTCAGATGGGGGAAAAACTACGGGTAGTTTTTTCTCCCCAAACATAATACCCTTTTTAGTGGTATTTGGGTTTATATCCGAAATGTGTAATACCTCCTTCATTGCCTCAATCATGCAACGAATGGCCCTAGTGGACATTAGATTTGACTCATCGTCAACGACACTGGTATCAGTATCCGTGTCGACATCTGCGTCTGCCATCTGAGGTAGCGGGCGTTTTAGAGCCCCTGATGGCCTTTGAGACACCTGGGCAGGCACGAGCTAAGAAGCCGGCTGTCCCGCATTGGGCATGTCGTCAAATTTTTTGTGTAAGGAGTCGACACTTGCACGTAATTCCTTCCATAAAACCATCCACTCAGGTGTCTGCCCCGCAGGGGGTGACATCACTTCTATAGGCATCTGCTCCGCCTCCACATAATTTTCCTCCTCAAACATGTCGACACAGCCGTACCGACACACCGCACACACACCGGGAATGCTCTAACAGAGGACAGGACCCCACAGAAGCCCTTTGGGGAGACAGAGAGAGAGTATGCCAGCACACACCAGAGCGCTATATAATGCAGGGACTAACTGAATTATGTCCCCTATAGCTGCTATAATATTTACTGCACCTAAATTTAGTGCCCCCCCCCTCTCTTTTTTACCCTTTTCTGTAGTGTAGACTGCAGGGGAGAGCCATGGAGCTTCCTTCCAGCGGAACTGTGAGGGAGAAATGGCGCCAATGTGCTGAGGGAGATAGCTCCGCCCCTTTTTTTGCAGACTTTTCTCCCGCTATTTTAAGGATTCTGGCAGGGGTAATTATCACATATATAGCCTCTGGGGCTATATATTGTGATCGTTTTGCCAGCCAAGGTGTTTTTATTGCTGCTCAGGGCGCCCCCCCCCCCCCCCCCCCCCAGAGCCCTGCACCCTCAGTGACTGGAGTGTGAAGTGTGTATGAGGAGCAATGGCGCACAGCTGCAGTGCTGTGCGCTACCTTGGTGAAGACAGAAGTCTTCATGCCGCCGATTTTCCGGACTTCTTCTTGCTTCTGGCTCTGTAAGGGGGACGGCGGCGCGGCTCCGGGACCGAACACCAAGGCCAGTTCCATGCGGTCGATCCCTCTGGAGCTAATGGTGTCCAGTAGCCTAAGAAGCCCAAGCTAGCTGCAAGCAGGTAGGTTCGCTTCTTCTCCCCTTAGTCCCTCGTTGCAGTGAGCCTGTTGCCAGCAGGTCTCACTGTAAAATAAAAAACCTAAATTATACTTTCTTTCTAAGAGCTCAGTAGGAGCCCCTAGTGTGCATCCAGCTTGGCCGGGCACAAAAATCTAACTGGGGCTTGGAGGAGGGTCATAGTGGGAGGAGCCAGTGCACACCAGGTAGTCTAAAAGCTTTCTTTTAGTTGTGCCCAGATTCCTGCGGAGCCGCTATTCCCCATGGTCCTTACGGAGTTCCCAGCATCCACTAGGAAGTCAGAGAAATTCACATTACACCACACAGTATTAGCTGAAATTCACATTGCGCCACACCGTATGAGCTGAAATTCATATTACGCCACACCATATGAGCCAAAATCACATTACGTCACAGAGTATGCCCCCAGCAGTGCCAGATACACAAAATACCCCCAGTGCTCACTGTTATACGTAAAACACATTATTAATAATATAAATTTTGAGGGATATAAATTATCTATAGTAATAAAAAATAGAAATGTAGCATATATGAAACAGCTTTTATATATATATATATATATATATATATATATATATATATAACACAGTCTGTGGGGCAGCACACCTTTTGTAAATGATGGTCCCGGTGCCTGCCGTAGAAACTCCCCAGCCAGGAGTCCAAAATTAACAGCAAATGGTATCGGCAGCACACAGTGAAATAACGACACAAGGAGTCAGGATAAACTGCAACGTTTCGATGTGTATTACATCGTCATCAGGCACAAACAATGATTTGTTTGTGCCTGATGACGATGTAATACACATCGAAACGTTGCAGTTTATCCTGACTCCTTGTGTCGTTATTTCACCGTGTGCTGCCGATACCATTTGCTATATATATATATATATATATATATATATATATATATATATAATCCATGCATGTAAAAACAGGCTTCCTTTTTTTCTTTTCTTTGAATTTTCTTTTCTGAGTGCACTTAAAATCCTACAGTCTACAGATCTCTGTTTATTTGAGGGGGGTGGGGGCAGTGGCGGAACCAGCGAGCGGTGGGCCCATGTGCGACAAAATGGCTTGGCCCCCCCTCCCATCCCATCCAAGTCCACCCCCTCACCCCTGGAGAGGATCTGGTGAGGGGGGACCTGCTCAGGGAAGTGGATACCTAGCAACAGTGCCGTAACTAGACATTTTAGCACTGTGTGCAAGAAACGGCATTGGAGCCCCACCCCTGCATGCAAAACAGGGGCAGTGCGCGCCCCGTAGGCGCGCGCAAAAAAAACATAGTGGCGTGGCTTCGTGGGGAAGGGGTGTGGCCACAAAATAATACCAATTCATAAAACGGTGCACAGTAGTCTCCATTATTCAAATTACGCCGCACAGTAGCACCACTACACCAGGTAGAGACCCTTTGACACCTTACGGCGGACAGATTCCTCTTTTTACACATTACGGCAGACAGCGTCCCCCTTTTTTACACATAACGGCAGACAGCGTGCCCTTTTTACACATAACGGCAGACAGCGTGCACTTTTTACACAGGCAGACAGCGTCCCCTTTTTACACATAACAGCAGACAGCGTGCCCTAGTTACACATAGCGGCCGACAGTGTACACTTTTTTCACATAACGGCAGACAGCGTGCCCTTGTTAAACATAGCGGCAGACAGCGTACACTTTTTTCACATAACGGCAGACAGCGTGCCCTTGTTACACATTACAGCAGGCAGATTCCCCCTTTTTACACATGCGGCAGACAGCGTGTCCTTGTTACACATAGCGGCAGGCAGATTCCCCCTTTTTACACATTGCGGCAAGCAGATTCCCCCTTTTTACACATTGCGGCAGGCAGATTCCCCGTTTTTACACATTACGGCAGGCAGATTCCCCATTTTTACACATAGCGGCAGGCAGATTCCCCGTTTTTAAACATTGCGGCACACAGTCCCCCTTTTTTGTAGGAAAGAAAGAAAGAAAGAAAGAAAGAAAGAAAGAAAGAAAGAAAGAAAGAAAGAAAGAAAGAAAGAAAGAAAGAAAGAAAGAAAGAAAGAAAGAAAGAAAGAAAGAAAGAAGAATTATACTTACCCTCTCCGCTGGCTCAGGCTCCTCGGTGCAGCTTCTGGTCACGATTCCCGGGCAGGAGAGAATGAGGAGGAGGGAGGTGGAGGAGGGAGCCGCTGCAGCACTGTGTCATTGGTGGAGGCGCTGCTACTGCTGCCCCTCTGCTTCACTATAGGCTGTTCTCGGAAGACAGCCTATAGTGAAGCTGAGGGGCAGCAGCAGCAGCGCCTCCACCAGTAACAAATCGCTGCTGCGGCTCCCTCCTTCACCTCCCTCCTCCTTCTTCCCCCGTCCGTGCCGCTGCTCCTCTCCTCTGTGGGCGGCTGTGCGCTGCGGGCAGCGGTTGCCCGCAGTGCACAGCGGTATGTAATGAGTCAATTTGACTCATTACATGCTTGGGCCCCTGGACAGAGGCGGGCCCCAGTGCAACGCACTGCTTGCACTGGTGGTAGTTCCGCCTCTGGGTGGGGGGTAACTTTATGTAAAGGAACTGGCTCAGCTGCAGGCCTGCAGCACTGCAGTTTACACTCACTGACTGACTGTCTATGCTGAGCGGTGTGTCTCACTCGGCTTCGACTCCCGAGAGGCCTGAGGCTGTGGCTGTACACCGGCAGAACGTGGATGGGAGGGGGGAGAGAGAGCTGCGGACGGGAGGGGGCAAACAGAGCAGTCAGAGCCGCGATGGGAGGGGGGAGAGAGCCGAAGACAGGAGATGGGAGACAGAACACGGGCGGGAGGGGGAGACAGAGCCATCAGAGCCGAGGACAGGAGGGGGTGAAAGCGCGGACGGGTGTTGGGAGGGGGCAGAGGAACAAACAGCGATCACTGTGCTGCAGGCATAGTGTGTGGTGGTGATGGACATTAGGGGGTGCCTGTGCGCACCAGGCACCCCCCCCCCCCCCGTGCGCATGCCTATGCCTATGGGGGTAATTCAGAGTTGATCGCAGCAGCAATTTTGTTAGCAGTTGGGCAAACCCATATTCACTGCAGGGGGGGGGGGCATATATAACATGTACAGAGAGAGTTAGATTTGGGTGTGGTGTGTTCAAACTGAAATCTAAATTGCAGTGTAAAAATAAAGCATGCAGTGTAAAAATAAAGCAGACAGTGTTTACTAGAGATGAGCGGGTTCGGTTCCTCGGAATCCGAACCCGCCCGAACTTCAGGTTTTTTTACACGGAGCCGAGCGACTCGGATCTTCCCGCCTTGCTCGGTTAACCCGAGCGCGCCCGAACGTCATCATCCCGCTGTCGGATTCTCGCGAGGCTCGGATTCTATCGCGAGACTCGGATTCTATATAAGGAGCCGCGCGTCGCCGCCATTTTCACACGTGCATTGAGATTGATAGGGAGAGGACGTGGCTGGCGTCCTCTCCGTTTATAGAGAAGAGAGTGAGACTAGAGTAGAGAGAGACACAGTATTTACTTTAGTAATTTTGGGGAGCATTAGGAGGAGTACTACTACTTGCTGAAGTGATAGTGTGACTGTATATCTGACTTGTGGGGGAGACAGTGGGGAGCAGTTAGAGTCTGAGAGCAGGAGTACATATTTTAACGTACAGTGCACACTTTTGCTGCCAGAGTGCCACACTGCCATTGTGACCACACTGACCACCAGTATATATTGTGATTGTCTGCTTAGGAGTACTACTTGCAAGTTGCTGATAGTGTGACCAGTGACCTGACCACCAGTTTAATTAATCACCACCAGTTTAATATATATATATATAATTGTATATAATATATATATAATTGTATACCACCTACCCGTGTTTTTTTTTTTTTTCTTTCTTCTTGATACATACTACTATAGTAGCTTACTGTAGCAGTCTGCGGTGCTGCTGAGCTGACAGTGTCCAGCAGGTCCGTCATCAGTCATTACATAATAAATATATATACCTGTCCGGCTGCAGTACTAGTGATATTATATATATATATATATATATATATATATTAATTTCATCTCATTATCATCCAGTCTATATTAGCAGCAGACACAGTACGGTAGTCCACGGCTGTAGCTACCTCTGTGTCGGCAGTCGCTCGTCCATCCATAATTGTATACCACCTACCCGTGGTTTTTTTTTTCTTTCTTCTTGATACATACTACTATAGTAGCTTACTGTAGCAGTCTGCGGTGCTGCTGAGCTGACAGTGTCCAGCAGGTCCGTCATCAGTCATTACATAATAAATATATATACCTGTCCGGCTGCAGTACTAGTGATATTATATATATATATATTAATTTCATCTCATTATCATCCAGTCTATATTAGCAGCAGACACAGTACGGTAGTCCACGGCTGTAGCTACCTCTGTGTCGGCAGTCGCTCGTCCATCCATAATTGTATACCACCTATCCGTGGTTTTTTTTTTTTTCTTTCTTCTTGATACATACTACTATAGTAGCTTACTGTAGCAGTCTGCGGTGCTGCTGAGCTGACAGTGTCCAGCAGGTCCGTCATCAGTCATTACATAATAAATATATATACCTGTCCGGCTGCAGTACTAGTGATATTATATATATATATATTAATTTCATCTCATTATCATCCAGTCTATATTAGCAGCAGACACAGTACGGTAGTCCACGGCTGTAGCTACCTCTGTGTCGGCAGTCGCTCGTCCATCCATAATTGTATACCACCTACCCGTGGTTTTTTTTTTCTTTCTTCTTGATACATACTACTATAGTAGCTTACTGTAGCAGTCTGCGGTGCTGCTGAGCTGACAGTGTCCAGCAGGTCCGTCATCAGTCATTACATAATAAATATATATACCTGTCCGGCTGCAGTACTAGTGATATTATATATATATATATATATTAATTTCATCTCATTATCATCCAGTCTATATTAGCAGCAGACACAGTACGGTAGTCCACGGCTGTAGCTACCTCTGTGTCGGCAGTCGCTCGTCCATCCATAATTGTATACCACCTACCCGTGGTTTTTTTTTTTCTTTCTTCTTGATACATACTACTATAGTAGCTTACTGTAGCAGTCTGCGGTGCTGCTGAGCTGACAGTGTCCAGCAGGTCCGTCATCAGTCATTACATAATAAATATATATACCTGTCCGGCTGCAGTACTAGTGATATTATATATATATATATATTAATTTCATCTCATTATCATCCAGTCTATATTAGCAGCAGACACAGTACGGTAGTCCACGGCTGTAGCTACCTCTGTGTCGGCAGTCGCTCGTCCATCCATAATTGTATACCACCTATCCGTGGTTTTTTTTTTTTTCTTTCTTCTTGATACATACTACTATAGTAGCTTACTGTAGCAGTCTGCGGTGCTGCTGAGCTGACAGTGTCCAGCAGGTCCGTCATCAGTCATTACATAATAAATATATATACCTGTCCGGCTGCAGTACTAGTGATATTATATATATATATATTAATTTCATCTCATTATCATCCAGTCTATATTAGCAGCAGACACAGTACGGTAGTCCACGGCTGTAGCTACCTCTGTGTCGGCAGTCGCTCGTCCATCCATAATTGTATACCACCTACCCGTGGTTTTTTTTTTTCTTTCTTCTTGATACATACTACTATAGTAGCTTACTGTAGCAGTCTGCGGTGCTGCTGAGCTGACAGTGTCCAGCAGGTCCATCATCAGTCATTACATAATAAATATATATACCTGTCCGGCTGCAGTACTAGTGATATTATATATATATATATTAATTTCATCTCATTATCATCCAGTCTATATTAGCAGCAGAAACAGTACGGTAGTCCACGGCTGTAGCTACCTCTGTGTCGGCAGTCGCTCGTCCATCCATAAGTATACTAGTATCCATCCATCTCCATTGTTTACCTGAGGTGCCTTTTAGTTGTGCCTATTAAAATATGGAGAACAAAAATGTTGAGGTTCCAAAATTAGGGAAAGATCAAGATCCACTTCCACCTCGTGCTGAAGCTGCTGCCACTAGTTATGGCCGAGACGATGAAATGCCAGCAACGTCGTCTGCCAAGGCAGATGCCCAATGTCATAGTACAGAGCATGTAAAATCCAAAACACCAAATATCAGTAAAAAAAGGACTCAAAAATCTAAAATAAAATTGTCGGAGGAGAAGCGTAAACTTGCCAATATGCCATTTACCACACGGAGTGGCAAGGAACGGCTGAGGCCCTGGCCTATGTTCATGGCTAGTGGTTCAGCTTCACATGAGGATGGAAGCACTCAGCCTCTCGCTAGAAAAATGAAAAGACTCAAGCTGGCAAAAGCACCGCAAAGAACTGTGCGTTCTTCGAAATCCCAAATCCACAAGGAGAGTCCAATTGTGTCGGTTGCGATGCCTGACCTTCCCAACACTGGACGTGAAGAGCACGCGCCTTCCACCATTTGCACGCCCCCTGCAAGTGCTGGAAGGAGCACCCGCAGTCCAGTTCCTGATAGTCAGATTGAAGATGTCAGTGTTGAAGTACACCAGGATGAGGAGGATATGGGTGTTGCTGGCGCTGGGGAGGAAATTGACAAGGAGGATTCTGATGGTGAGGTGGTTTGTTTAAGTCAGGCACCCGGGGAGACACCTGTTGTCCGTGGGAGGAATATGGCCATTGACATGCCTGGTGAAAATACCAAAAAAATCAGCTCTTCGGTGTGGAAGTATTTCAACAGAAATGCGGACAACATTTGTCAAGCCGTGTGTTGCCTTTGTCAAGCTGTAATAAGTAGGGGTAAGGACGTTAACCACCTCGGAACATCCTCCCTTATACGTCACCTGCAGCGCATTCATAATAAGTCAGTGACAAGTTCAAAAACTTTGGGCGACAGCGGAAGCAGTCCACTGACCAGTAAATCCCTTCCTCTTGTAACCAAGCACACGCAAACCACCCCACCAACTCCCTCAGTGTCAATTTCCTCCTTCCCCAGGAATGCCAATAGTCCTGCAGGCCATGTCACTGGCAATTCTGACGATTCCTCTCCTGCCTGGGATTCCTCCGATGCATCCTTGCGTGTAACGCCTACTGCTGCTGGCGCTGCTGTTGTTGCTGCAGGGAGTCGATGGTCATCCCAGAGGGAAAATCGTAAGACCACTTTTACTACTTCCACCAAGCAATTGACTGTCCAACAGTCCTTTGCGAGGAAGATGAAATATCACAGCAGTCATCCTGCTGCAAAGCGGATAACTGAGGCCTTGACAACTATGTTGGTGTTAGACGTGCGTCCGGTATCCGCCGTTAGTTCACAGGGAACTAGACAATTTCTTGAGGTAGTGTGCCCCCGTTACCAAATACCATCTAGGTTCCACTTCTCTAGGCAGGCGATACCGAGAATGTACACGACGTCAGAAAAAGACTCACCAGTGTCCTAAAAAATGCAGTTGTACCCAATGTCCACTTAACCACGGACATGTGGACAAGTGGAGCAGGGCAGGGTCAGGACTATATGACTGTGACAGCCCACTGGGTAGATGTATGGACTCCCGCCGCAAGAACAGCAGCGGCGGCACCAGTAGCAGCATCTCGCAAACACCAACTCTTTCCTAGGCAGGCTACGCTTTGTATCACCGGTTTCCAGAATACGCACACAGCTGAAAACCTCTTACGGCAACTGAGGAAGATCATCGCGGAATGGCTTACCCCAATTGGACTCTCCTGTGGATTTGTGGCATCGGACAACGCCAGCAATATTGTGTGTGCATTAAATATGGGCAAATTCCAGCACGTCCCATGTTTTGCACATACCTTGAATTTGGTGGTGCAGAATTTTTTAAAAAACGACAGGGGCGTGCAAGAGATGCTGTCGGTGGCCAGAAGAATTGCGGGACACTTTCGGCGTACAGGCACCATGTACAGAAGACTGGAGCAACACCAAAAACGCCTGAACCTGCCCTGCCATCATCTGAAGCAAGAAGTGGTAACGAGGTGGAATTCAACCCTATATATGCTTCAGAGGTTGGAGGAGCAGCAAAAGGCCATTCAAGCCTATACAATTCAGCACGATATAGGAGGTGGAATGCACCTGTCTCAAGCGCAGTGGAGAATGATTTCAACGTTGTGCAAGGTTCTGCTGCCCTTTGAACTTGCCACACGTGAAGTCAGTTCAGACACTGCCAGCCTGAGTCAGGTCATTCCCCTCATCAGGCTTTTGCAGAAGAAGCTGGAGACATTGAAGGAGGAGCTAACACGGAGCGATTCCGCTAGGCATGTGGGACTTGTGGATGGAGCCCTTAATTCGCTTAACAAGGATTCACGGGTGGTCAATCTGTTGAAATCAGAGCACTACATTTTGGCCACCGTGCTCGATCCTAGATTTAAAACCTACCTTGGATCTCTCTTTCCGGCAGACACAAGTCTGCTGGGGTTCAAAGACCTGCTGGTGAGAAAATTGTCAAGTCAAGCGGAACGCAACCTGTCAACATCTCCTCCTTCACATTCTCCCGCAACTGGGGGTGCGAGGAAAAGGCTCAGAATTCCGAGCCCACCCGCTGGCGGTGATGCAGGGCAGTCTGGAGCGACTGCTGATGCTGACATCTGGTCCGGACTGAAGGACCTGACAACGATTACGGACATGTCATCTACTGTCACTGCATATGATTCTCTCCCCATTGAAAGAATGGTGGAGGATTATATGAGTGACCGCATCCAAGTAGGCACGTCACACAGTCCGTACTTATACTGGCAGGAAAAAGAGGCAATTTGGAGGCCCTTGCACAAACTGGCTTTATTCTACCTAAGTTGCCCTCCCACAAGTGTGTACTCCGAAAGAGTGTTTAGTGCCGCCGCTCACCTTGTCAGCAATCGGCGTACGAGGTTACATCCAGAAAATGTGGAGAAGATGATGTTCATTAAAATGAATTATAATCAATTCCTCCGTGGAGACATTGACCAGCAGCAATTGCCTCCACAAAGTAAACAGGGAGCTGTGATGGTGGATTCCAGTGGGGACGAATTGATAATCTGTGAGGAGGGGGATGTACACGGTGATATATCGGAGGATGATGATGAGGTGGACATCTTGCCTCTGTAGAGCCAGTTTGTGCAAGGAGAGATTAATTGCTTCTTTTTTGGTGGGGGTCCAAACCAACCCGTCATTTCAGTCACAGTCGTGTGGCAGACCCTGTCACTGAAATGATGGGTTGGTTAAAGTGTGCATGTCCTGTTTATACAACATAAGGGTGGGTGGGAGGGCCCAAGGACAATTCCATCTTGCACCTCTTTTTTCTTTTTTTCTTCTTTGCGTCATGTGCTGTTTGGGGAGTGTTTTTTGGAAGGGCCATCCTGCGTGACACTGCAGTGCCACTCCTAGATGGGCCAGGTGTTTGTGTCGGCCACTAGGGTCGCTTATCT
Organism: Pseudophryne corroboree; assembly: GCF_028390025.1. Taxonomy (NCBI): domain Eukaryota; kingdom Metazoa; phylum Chordata; class Amphibia; order Anura; family Myobatrachidae; genus Pseudophryne; species Pseudophryne corroboree. The sequence goes on along the minus strand of NC_086444.1, from coordinate 220,211,924 downwards.
TACTCACACAGCTACCTCATTGCGCCTCTTTTTTTCTTTGCGTCATGTGCTGTTTGGGGAGTGTTTTTTGGAAGGGCCATCCTGCGTGACACTGCAGTGCCACTCCTAGATGGGCCAGGTGTTTGTGTCGGCCACTAGGGTCGCTTATCTTACTCACACAGCTACCTCATTGCGCCTCTTTTTTTCTTTGCGTCATGTGCTGTTTGGGGAGTGTTTTTTGGAAGGGCCATCCTGCGTGACACTGCAGTGCCACTCCTAGATGGGCCAGGTGTTTGTGTCGGCCACTAGGGTCGCTTATCTTACTCACACAGCTACCTCATTGCGCCTCTTTTTTTCTTTGCGTCATGTGCTGTTTGGGGAGTGTTTTTGAAAGGGCCATCCTGCGTGACACTGCAGTGCCACTCCTAGATGGGCCAGGTGTTTGTGTCGGCCACTAGGGTCGCTTATCTTACTCACACAGCTACCTCATTGCGCCTCTTTTTTTCTCTGCGTCATGTGCTGTTTGGGGAGTGTTTTTTGGAAGGGCCATCCTGCGTGACACTGCAGTGACACTCCTAGATGGGCCAGGTGTTTGTGTCGGCCACTAGGGTCGCTTATCTTACTCACACAGCTACCTCATTGCGCCTCTTTTTTTCTTTGCGTCATGTGCTGTTTGGGGAGTGTTTTTTGGAAGGGCCATCCTGCGTGACACTGCAGTGCCACTCCTAGATGGGCCAGGTGTTTGTGTCGGCCACTAGGGTCGCTTATCTTACTCACACAGCTACCTCATTGCGCCTCTTTTTTTCTTTGCGTCATGTGCTTTTTGGGGAGTGTTTTTTGGAAGGGCCATCCTGCGTGACACTGCAGTGCCACTCCTAGATGGGCCAGGTGTTTGTGTCGGCCACTAGGGTCGCTTATCTTACTCACACAGCTACCTCATTGCGCCTCTTTTTTTCTTTGCGTCATGTGCTGTTTGGGGAGTGTTTTTTGGAAGGGCCATCCTGCGTGACACTGCAGTGCCACTCCTAGATGGGCCAGGTGTTTGTGTCGGCCACTAGGGTCACTTAGCTTAGTCATCCAGCGACCTCGGTGCAAATTTTAGGACTAAAAATAATATTGTGAGGTGTGAGGTATTCAGAATAGACTGAAAATGAGTGTAAATTATGGTTTTTGAGGTTAATAATACTTTGGGATCAAAATGAGCCCCAAATTCTATGATTTAAGCTGTTTTTTTGTGTTTTTTGAAAAAAACACCCGAATCCAAAACACACCCGAATCCGACAAAAAAAATTAGGTGAGGTTTTGCCAAAACGCGGTCGAACCCAAAACACGGCCGCGGAACCGAACCCAAAACCAAAACACAAAACCCGAAAAATTTCAAGTGCACATCTCTAGTGTTTACCCTGCACAGAAACATTTAACCCATCCAAATCTAACTCTCTCTGCACATGTTACATCTGCCCACCCTGCAGTGCACATGGTTTTGCCCAACTGCTAACAAATTTGCTGCTGAAATCAACTCTGAATTACCCCGTGCTAGGAGTGTGTTGACCACTTTCTGCATATTTGCACTTTGTAATACCACCGGTGATTCTATAGATGCCAACATTGGCACACCATAGCTCACACCATTGCCCCTTGGCCAACCCTATGGCAGATGCAGTTTCACCATCTAGCTCTGGCCTCCTATGGCAGCAGCTGTACATCTGGGAATACAGCCCATTTTACTGATACACCCACAACACTCCAATAACACGCCAATGAGCCAGAGTTTTTTGTGCTTACTTCGTCAACCCCAGAAATGCCCATCACTTTTCCACCCTATAGCTGATACCTTCTGTCCAGAAAACAACAGCTGTTTCCTACGAACACTCTGTTTTATGTATGCCCAGAAAGGTTTTCAGAAATTTTCATGCATGCCCAGTTGCTAAAAATCACTTAACTACGTAAACGTATGCATTGGGTGCTTGAACAGTACTGTGCATGTCAGGAGAGTATCATGTGAGGAGGGGCCTTTGTGCTATCTCTGTCTAGGCCCCCTCCACACTCCTCCAGCCAGCAGCACTTATCTGTGCTCTGAGCACTAGCAGTTTCTGGCACTGTACCAGAGTATACTGCATATGTGCAGATTTGTGAGAGAATGGTTGCTGTGGCCATTTTCCCAGTGATTTTCCTACTGCACGTGCGCAGAATGCCAGGAAAATGGTGGAATTTTTGCTGTGATTTTGAATAGTGATAAGCGGGTTTGGTTCCTCGGAAACCGAAACCCCCCGAACTTCACCCATTTTACACGGGTCCGAGGCATACTCGGATTCTCCCGTAAGGCTCGATTAACCCGAGCGCGCCCGAACGTCATCATCCCGCTGTCGGATTCTCGCGAGATTCGGATTCTATATAAGCAGCCGCGCGTCGCCGCCATTTTCACTCGTGCATTGGAAATGTTAGGGAGAGGACGTGGCTGGCGTCCTCTCCGTTTATTAATGTTGATGCAAATATTTGTGCTTATTGCTTAATTGTGGGGACTGGGGAGCAACTGTGCTCAGTGTGCTGCATATATCTGTGCTCACACTGCTTTATTGTGGGGACTGGGGACCAGCAGTATTATATAGGAGGAGTACAGTGCAGAGTTTTGCTGACCAGTGACCACCAGTATTATACGTTGTCTGCGTGAAAAACGCTCCATATCTGTGCTCAGTGTGCTGCATATATCAGTGCTCACACTGCTTTATTGTGGGGACTGGGGACCAGCAGTATTATATAGGAGGAGTACAGTGCAGAGTTTTGCTGACAGTGACCACCAGTATATATAGCAGTACGGTACAGAAGGCCACTGCTCTACCTACCTCTGTGTCGTCAAGTATACTATCCATCTAGATTCTATACCTGTGGTGCATTTTAGTTTTGCAGTTTGCTGACAGTGACCACCAGTATATATAGCAGTACGGTACGGAAGGCCACTGCTCTACCTACCTCTGTGTCATCAAGTATACTATCCATCTAGATTCTATACCTGTGGTGCATTTTAGTTTTGCAGTTTGCTGACAGTGACCACCAGTATATATAGTAGTACGGTACGGCAGGCCACTGCTCTACCTACCTCTGTGTCGTCAAGTATACTATCCATCTAGATTCTATACCTGTGGTGCATTTTAGTTTTGCAGTTTGCTGACACTGACCACCAGTATATATAGCAGTACGGTACGGAAGGCCACTGCTCTACCTACCTCTGTGTCGTCAAGTATACTATCCATCTAGATTCTATACCTGTGATGCATTTTAGTTTTGCAGTTTGCTGACAGTGACCACCAGTATATATAGCAGTACGGTACGGAAGGCCACTGCTCTTCCTACCTCTGTGTCGTCAAGTATACTATCCATCTAGATTCTATACCTGTGGTGCATTTTAGTTTTGCAGTTTGCTGACAGTGACCACCAGTATATATAGCAGTACGGTACGGAAGGCCACTGCTCTACCTACCTCTGTGTCGTCAAGTATACTATCCATCTAGATTCTATACCTGCGGTGCATTTTAGTTTTGCAGTTTGCTGACAGTGACCACCAGTATATATATAGCAGTACGGTACGGAAGGCCACTGCTCTACCTACCTCTGTGTCGTCAAGTATACTATCCATCTAGATTCTATACCTGTGGTGCATTTTAGTTTTGCAGTTTGCTGACAGTGACCACCAGTATATATAGCAGTACGGTACGGAAGGCCACTGCTCTACCTACCTCTGTGTCGTCAAGTATACTATCCATCTAGATTCTATACCTGTGGTGCATTTTAGTTTTGCAGTTTGCTGACAGTGACCACCAGTATATATAGCAGTACGGTACGGAAGACCACTGCTCTACCTACCTCTGTGTCGTCAAGTATACTATCCATCTAGATTCTATACCTGTGGTGCATTTTAGTTTTGCAGTTTGCTGACAGTGACCACCAGTATATATAGCAGTACGGTACGGAAGGCCACTGCTCTACTTACCTCTGTGTCGTCAAGTATACTATCCATCTAGATTCTATACCTGTGGTGCATTTTAGTTTTGCAGTTTGCTGACAGTGACCACCAGTATATATAGTAGTACGGTACGGAAGGCCACTGCTCTACCTACCTCTGTGTCGTCAAGTATACTATCCATCCATACCTGTGGTGCATTTCAGTTGTGCGCAGTATATATATGGTAGTAGGCCATTGCTATTGATACTGGCATATAATTCCACACATTAAAAAATGGAGAACAAAAATGTGGAGGTTAAAATAGGGAAAGATCAAGATCCACTTCCACCTCGTGCTGAAGCTGCTGCCATTAGTCATGGCCGAGACAATGAAATGCCATCAACGTCGTCTGCCAAGGCCGATGCCCAATGTCATAGTAGAGAGCATGTAAAATCCAAAAAACAAAAGTTCAGTTAAATGACCCAAAAATTAAAAATTGAAAGCGTCTGATGAAAAGTGTAAACTTGCCAATATGCCATTTACGACACAGACTGGCAAGGAACGGCTGAGGCCCTGGCCTATGTTCATGGCTAGTGGTTCAGATTCACATGAGGATGGAAGCACTAATCCTCTCGCTAGAAAAATGAAAAGACTTAAGCTGGCAAAAGCACATCAAAGAACTGTGCATTCTTCTAAATCACAAATCCCCAAGAAAAGACCAATTGTGTCGGTTGCGATGCCTGACCTTCCCAACACTGGACGGGAAGAGCTTGCGCCTTCCACCATTTGCACGCCCCCTTCAAGTGCTGGAAGAAGCACCCGCAGTCCAGTTCCTGATAGTCAAATTGAAGATGTCACTGTTGAAGTACACCAGGATGAGGATATAGGTGTTGCTGGCGTTAGGGAGGAAATTGACAAGGAGGATTCTGATGGAGAGGTGGTTTGTTTAAGTCAGGCACCCGGGGAGACACCTGTTGTCCATGGGACGAATATGGCCATTGACATGCCTGGTCAAAATACAAAAAAAATCAGCTCTTCGGTGTGGAATTATTTCAACACAAATGCGGACAACAGGTGTCAAGCCGTGTGTTGCCTTTGTCAAGCTGTAATAAGTAGGGGTAAGGATGTTAACCACCTAGGAACATCCTCCCTTATACGTCACCTGGTCCGCATTCATCAGAAGTCAGTGACAAGTTTAAAAACTTTGGATGACAGCGGAAGCAGTCCACTGACCACTAAATCCCTTCCTCTTGTAACCAAGCTCCTGCAAACCACACCACCAACTCCCTCAGTGTCAATTTCCACCTTACACAGGAAAGCCAATAGTCCTGCAGGCCATGTCACTGGCAAGTCTGACGAGTCCTCTCCTGCCTGGGATTCCTCCGATGCATCCTTGAGTGTAATGCCTACTGCTGCTGGCGCTGCTGTTGTTGCTGCTGGGAGTCGATCGTCATTGCAGAGGGGAAGTCGAAAGACCACTTGTACTACTTCCAGTAAGCAATTGACTGTCCAACAGTCCTTTGCGAGGAAGATGAAATATCACAGCAGTCATCCTGCTGCAAAGCGGATAACTTAGGTCTTTTCAGCCTGGGTGGTGAGAAACGTGGTTCCGGTATCCACCGTTAATTCAGAGGCAACTAGAGACTTGTTTGAGGTACTGTGTCCCCGGTACCAAATACCATGTAGGTTCCATTTCTCTAGGCAGGCGATACCGAAAATGTACACAGACATCAGAAAAAGAGTCACCAGTGTCCTAAAAAATGCAGTTGTACCCAATGTCCACTTAACCACGGACATGTGGACAAGTGGAGCAGGGCAGACTCAGGACTATATGACTGTGACAGCCCACTGGGTAGATGTATGGCCTCCCGCAGCAAGAACAGCAGCGGCGGCACCAGTAGCAGCATCTCGCAAACGCCAACTCTTTCCTAGGCAGGCTACGCTTTGTATCACCGCTTTCCATAAGAGGCACACAGCTGACAACCTCTTACAGAAACTGAGGAACATCATCGCAGAATGGCGTACCCCAATTGGACTCTCCTGGGGATTTGTGACATCGGACAATGCCACCAATATTGTGCGTGCATTACATCTGGGCAAATTCCAGCACGTCCCATGTTTTGCACATACGTTGAATTTGGTGGTGCAGAATTTTTGAAAAAACGACAGGGGCGTGCAAGAGATGCTGTCGGTGGCCCGAAGAATTGCGGGCCGCTTTCGGCATTCAGCCACCGCGTGCCGACAACTGGAGCACCAGCAAACAGTCCTGAACCTGCCCTGCCATCATCTGTAGCAAGAGGTGGTAACGAGGTGGAATTCAACCCTCTATATGCTTCAGAGGATGGAGGAGCAGCAAAAGGCCATTCAAGCCTATACATCTGCCCACGATATAGGCAAAGGAGGGGGAATGCACCTGACTCAGGCACAGTGAAGAATGATTTCAACGTTGTGCAAGGTTCTGCAACCCTTTGAACTTGCCAAACGTGAAGTCAGTTCAGACACTGCCAGCCTGAGTCAGGTCATTCCCCTCATCAGGCTTTTGCAGAAGAAGCTGGAGACATTGAAGGAGGAGCTAAAACAGAGCGATTCCGCTAGGCAAGTGGGACTTGTGGATGGTGCCCTTAATTCGCTTTAACCAGGATTCACGGGTGGTCAATCTGTTGAAATCAGAGCACTACATTTTGGCCACCGTGCTCGATCCTAGATTTAAAACCTACGTTGTATCTCTCAAAGTAGTGATGAGCGGATTCGGTTTTACTCGGTTTTACTCGGTTCTCAAAACCGAATCTTATTGGCTCACTGATGTCAAGTGTTTTGGATAGCCAATAAGATTCGGTTTTGAGAACCGAGTAAAACCGAGTAAAACCGAATCCGCTCATCACTAGTTCAAAGACCTGCTGGTGAGAAAATTGTCAAGTCAAGCGGAACGTGACCCGACAAACAGCTCCTCCTTCACATTCTCCCGCAACTGGGAGTGCGAGGAAAAGGCTAAGAATTCCGAGCCCACCCGCTGGCGGTGATACAGGCAGTCTGGAGCGAGTGCTGACATCTGGTCCGGATTGAAGGACCTGGCAACGATTACTGACATGTCATCTACTGTCACTGCATATGATTCTGTCACCATTGAAAGAATGGTGGAGGATTATATGAGTGACCGCATACAAGTAGGCACGTCAGACAGTCCGTAGGTATACTGGCAGGAAAAAGAGGCTATTTGGAGGCCCTTGCACAAACTGGCTTTATTCTACCTAAGTTGCCCTCCCTCCAGTGTGTACTCCGAAAGAGTGTTTAGTGCAGCCGCTCACCTTGTCAGCAATCGGCGTACGAGGTTACTTCCAGAAAATGTGGAGAAGATGATGTTCATCAAAATGAATTATAATCAATTCCTCTGTGGAGACATTCACCAGCAATTGCCTCCAGAAAGTACACAGGGATCTGAGATGGTGGATTCCAGTGGGGACGAATTAATAATCTGTGAGGAGGGGGATGTACACAGTGAAAGGGGTGAGGAATCGGAGGATGATGATGAGGTGGACATCTTGCCTCTGTAGAGCCAGTTTGTGCAAGGAGAGATTGATTGCTTCTTTTTTGGTGGGGGCCCAAACCAACCAGTCATTTCAGTCACAGTCGTGTGGCAGACCCTGTCGCTGAAATGATGGGTTCGTTAAAGTGTGCTTGTCCTGTTTATACAACATAAGGGTGGGTGGGAGGGCCCAAGGACAATTCCATCTTGCACCTCTTTTTTCTTTCATTTTTTTTGCATCATGTGCTGTTTGGGGACAATTTTTTTGAAGTGCCATCCTGCCTGACACTGCAGTGCCACTCCTAGATGGGCCAGGTGTTTGTGTCGGCCACTTGTGTCGCTTAGCTTAGTCACACAGCTACCTCATTGCTCCTCTTTTTTTCTTTGCATCATGTGCTGTTTGGGGACAATTTTTTTGAAGTGCCATCCTGCCTGACACTGCAGTGCCACTCCTAGATGGGCCAGATGTTTGTGTCGGCCACTTGTGTCGCTTAGCTTAGTCACACAGCGACCTTGGTGCGCCTCTTTTTTTCTTTGCATCATGTGCTGTTTGGGGACTATTTTTTTGAAGTGCCATCCTGTCTGACATTGCAGTGCCACTCATAGATGGGCCAGGTGTTTGTGTCGGCCACTTGTGTCGCTTAGCTTAGTCACACAGCGACCTTGGTGCGCCTCTTTTTTTCTTTGCATCATGTGCTGTTTGGGGACAATTTTTTTGAAGTGCCATCCTGCCTGACACTGCAGTGCCACTCCTAGATGGGCCAGGTGTTTGTGTCGGCCACTTGTGTCGCTTAGCTTAGCCATCCAGCGACCTCGGTGCAAATTTTAGGACTAAAAATAATAATTGTGAGGTGTTCAGAATAGACTGAAAATGAGTGTAAATTATGGTTATTGAGGTTAATAATACTATGGGATCAAAATGACCCCCAAATTCTATGATTTAAGCTGTATTTGAGGGTTTTTTGTAAAAAAAAACACTCGAATCCAAAACACACCCGAATCCGACAAAAAAATTTCAGGGAGGTTTTGCCAAAACGCGTCCGAATCCAAAACACGGCCGCGGAACCGAATCCAAAACCAAAACACAAAACCCGAAAAATTTCCGGTGCACATCACTAATTTTTAAGCTCTGCCACTGCCAACTCTGGACACCTAAAAGGTAAGTATAGAAGAAATGGATGCAGGATGTGCAGTGTGGGGCCCTTCTTGACCCAGTGGCCCATGTGCACTGCACACCCTGCACCCATTATAAATTCACCAGTGGTGCATGTGTAGTACAGGTTGAGTATCCCTTATCCAAAATGCTTGGGACCAGAGGTATTTTGGATATCGGATTTTTCCGTGTTTTGGAATAATTGCATACCATAATGAGATATGATGGTGATGGGACCTAAGTCTAAGCACAGAATGCATTTATGTTACATATACACCTTATACACACAGCCTGAAGGTAATTTTAGCCAATATTTTTTAAAACTTTGTGCGTTAAACAAAGTGTGGTCTACAGTCACACAATTCATTTATGTTTCATTTACACTTTATACACACAGCCTGAAGGTCATTTAATACAATATTTTTAATAACTTTGTGTATTCAACAAAGTTTGTGTACATTGAACCATCAAAAAACAAAGGTTTCACTATCTCACTCTCACTCAAAAAAGTCTGTATTTCGGAATATTCCGTATTTCGGAATATTTGGATATGGGATACTCAACCTGTATAGGCCCTGCACCATCAAAAAATTGAAAGTCGTTAGCAGGTTAGGATGGAGAGGGGGCAGTGAATGCAACCATTTCCTGGGTGACCTAGTATGTGCCAGGTCCATTAAACTAATGTAGATAGATAGACCTACATGGGATGATAGATAGATAGATAGATAGATAGATAGATAGATAGATAGATAGATAGATAGATAGATAGATAGATAGATAACTTTGTACTTTGCGAAAAAATTATCAGCATTGAGGCTGAGCAGATCTGTGTAATGTGTGGCTGCTAGGGATTGGATGTGTGGCTGCACACTACATAGATCTGCTCAATCTTAAATGTGTTATTTAATTTGGTATACATAGGATTTGTGTAATGTGGGAAGGGGCATCATAGCATGGGCTTTCTCTGTGATAAATCTTGTCATGCCCCTTCTCCACGAGGCATGTGCCTTATGTTCCTATTGGAAAAATGAGGGGGGTAATGGGGGCGCCAATTCTCTCACTGGTACAGGGCACCAAAAACTCTGGTTACGGCTCTGAGATATATGGTCAGAGAGCAATTTCCATTCTAAAATTGGGATGTAGTTGGCAACACAGCGCTCAAGGTGCTTGCGGAACAGTGGCACCGGAATATCGACACCTGTAAGAATATCAATGCCAAAATTCCGACAGTTGACATCCCAAATGCAAGTTTCAGGGGTAGGTTATGGTTAGGCTGGGGGGGGGGGGGGGGGGGTTAGGCTGTTGGAAGGGAAGGTTAGGGGAAGGGAGAGGACAAGGTTGTCATAGCTATCATACAACTGTCGGGATCGTGGCTGTCAGGGATGCCAGTGTCGATCTTCTGGCCACCGGCATTCTCAGTGCGAATCCTGTACCCAACCCCTAAAAATGTATTAGAGAATCACCACTGTATATAAGTTTAATGTAACATATGTCCTGGCTTCCTACCCCAGGAATCAGCCGCCGCCACAGCATGGGACACACTGCTCAGCCTGTCAGTTGTAATTTATCCTGCCCTTGGACTCTCATTGGCTGAGTTCACAGCAGTCCGGGGGCGGGCTAAATGACAATTGATAGGCAGAGCAGTGTGTCCCATGCTGCGACGGCTGCCGATTCCTGGGGAAGGAAGCCAGGACATAAAGAGGTTTCTGTATTGTTGATAAATGGGGCCCTATATATTTTAAAAGTGTATTGGAAAACCCTGTTATTATTCCAATCTAAAATGTACTGATAAAGAACATTAAATTAAGTAGTCTTGCTTGACTGTCAAACAATAGTTCTGCTATAATTAAGATCTTGGCAGAAAGAGGTACGAAATCTGTTACCTGTCGCAGACCAGTAAATGCATGGTCCATTTCTTAAAAGAAAAAATACTGTAAAAAAAGTAGACAGAAAAGTGAATTACAGATGTTTCAAAATGATAAGACGATATATAGTGTGAGCTTGTATTGTTGTATAAAGAATGTGGTTATTGCAATACACAATGTTATTACCCCTGCGGGAACGGAGATTTATATAGGCCCTCATTCCGAGTTGTTCGCTCGGTATTTTTCATCGCATCGCAATGAAAATCCGCTTAGTACGCATGCGCAATGTTCGCACTGCGACTGCGCCAAGTAACTTTGCTATGTAGAAAGTAATTTTACTCACGGCTTTTTCATCGCTCCGGCGAACGTAATGTGATTGACAGGAAATGGGTGTTACTGGGCGGAAACACGGCGTTTCAGGGGCGTGTGGCAGAAAACGCTACCGTTTCCGGAAAAAACGCAGGAGTGGCCGGAGAAACGGTGGGAGTGCCTGGGCGAACGCTGGGTGTGTTTGTGACGTCAACCAGGAACGACAAGCACTGAACTGATCGCACAGGCAGAGTAAGTCTGAAGCTACTCTGAAACTGCTAAGTAGTTAGTAATCGCAATATTGCGAATACATCGGTCGCAATTTTAAGAAGCTAAGATTCACTCCCAGTAGGCGGCGGCTTAGCGTGTGTAACTCTGCTAAATTCGCCTTGCGACCGATCAACTCGGAATGAGGGCCATAGTACAGAGAGAAACAACATTTTCTACAGTGTGTCCTTGCAGAAGAAGAATATGACACACTTACTCTTAAGCATTACAGTTGTAATAAATTTAAAAATACCCCCATGCTTGTCACCTTACCACTGTATGAGTGCAATGGGAAACTTCTTATTGCATTGTTGTAAGGATTACAAATAATGGATGCAAGCACATACTGTATATAGTACAGATGTGCAGCTGGCACTTTTCGTGTTTTGGTTTTGGTTCTAATTCCACTTTTGTGTTTTGGTTTTGTCTTGGTTTTGCCAAAACCACCCTTTCGCGTTTTGGTTTTGGTTTTGGATATGGATGATTTATGAAAAAAAATATAAAAACAGCTAAAATCACAGAATTGGTGGGTAATTTTGCCCCTACGGCATTATTAACCTCAATAACATTAATTTCCACTCATTTCCAGTCTATTCTGAACACCTCACAATATTGTTTTTAGGCCTAAAAGTTGCACCGAGGTGGCTATATGACTAAGCTAAGCGACACAAGTGTGCGGCACAAACACCTGGCCCATCTAGGAGTGGCACTGCAGTTGCAGACAAGATGGCACTATTCAAAAACTAGTCCCCAAAAAGCACATGATGCAAAGAAGAAAAAAAGGTGCAATTAGGTAGCTGGATGGCCAAGCTAAGCAACACAAGTGTGCAGTACAAACACCTGGCCCATCTAGGAGTGGCACTGCAGTGTCAGACAGGATGGCACTTTTCAAAAACTAGGCCCCAAACAGCACCTCATGCAAAGATGTAGAAGAGGTGCAATGAGGTAGCTGTATGACTAAGCTAAGAGACACAAACAATTGTCCCATCTAGGAGTGTCACTGCAGTGGCAGACAGGAGGGCAGATATGAAAAAAGGCCCCAAACAGCACATGATACAAAGAAGAAAAAAAGGTGCACCGAGGTTGCTGTATGACTTAGCTAAGCGACACAACCACCTGGCCCATCTAGTAGTGCCACACAGTGCCTGAATGTCGAGAGTGAGCCGCAATTGTTTGGTCCACATGACAGCATCTCCAGCATGCCCCTGTCATTTTTAAAAAATTCTGCAATTGGTGGATTTATACGGCAGTACCCCAGGACTAATACAGCAGTACCCCTGGACTCATACGTCAGTGTCAGACAGAATGGCACATTTCAAAAACTAGGCCACAAACAGCACCTCATGCAAAGATGTCGAAGAGTTGCAATGAGGTAGCTGTATGACTAAGCCAAGCGACACTAACAATTCCCACTGGAATTATACGTCCAAATCACTGGAATTATACATCCAAATCACTGGAATTTAATGGCATAATCACTGGAATTATATGTCCAAATCACTGGAATTAAATGGCAGTACCACTGGACATATAAGGAAGTGTCAGACATAATGGCACTTTAAAAAAATAGTCCCCAAACAGCACATGTTGATAAGAAGAAAAAAAAGTGCAAGATGGAATTGTCCTCGGGCCCTCCCACCCACCCTTATGTTGTATAAACAGGCATGCACACTTTAACAAACCAATCATTTCAGCGACAGGGTCTGCCACACGACTGTGGCTGAAATGACTGGTTTGTTTGGGCTCCCACCAAAAAAAGAAGCAATCAATCTCTCCTTGCACAAACTGGCTCTACAGAGGCAAGATGTTGACCTCATCCTCCGATTCCTCACCCCTTTCACTGTGTACATCCTCCTCCTCACAGAATATTAATTCGTCCCCACTGGAATCCACCATCACAGGTCCCTGTGTACTTTCTGGAGGCAATTGCTGGTAAAGGTCATCCCGGAGGAATTTATAATTCATTTTGATGAACATCATCTTCTCCACATTTTGTGGAAGTAACCTCCTACGCCGATTGCTGACAAGGTGACCGGCTGCACTAAACACTCTTTCGGAGTACACACTGGAGGGGGGGGCAACGTAGGTAAAATAAAGCCAGTGTGTGCAAGGGCATCCAAATTGCCTTTTTTTCCTGCCAGTATATATACGGACTGTCCTACTTGGATGGTGTTACTCATATAATCCTCCACCATTCTTTCAATGGTGATAGAATCATATGCAGTGACAGTAGACATGTCAGTAATCGTTGGCAGGTCCTTCAGTCTGGACCAGATGTCAGCTTTCGCTCCTGACTGCGGGTGGGCTAGGAAATCTTATCCTATTTCTTGCCGCCCCGTGGCAGGAGAAATTGAAGCAGGAGCTGTTGACTGGTCACGTTCCGCTTGAGTTGACAATGTACTCACCAGCAGGTCTTTGCACCTCTGCATGCTTGTGTCTGCCAGAAAGAGAGATACAGCGTAGGCTTTAAACCTAGGATCGAGCACGGTGGCCAAAATGTAGTGCTCTGATTTCAACAGATTGACCACCCTTGAATCCTGGCAAAATGAATAAAGGGCTTCATCCACAAGTCCCACATACTTTGCGGAATCGCTCCGTCTTAGCTCCTCCTTCAATGTATCCAGCTGCTTCTGCAAAAGCCTGATGAGGGGAATGACCTGACTCAAGCTGGCAGTGTCTGAACTGACTTCACGTGTGGCAAGTTCAAAGGGTTGGAGAACCTTGCTCAAGACAGAAATCATTCTCCACTGCGCTTGAGTCAGGTGCATTACCCCTCCTTTACCTATATCGTAGGTGGATGTATAGGCTTTAATGGTCTTTTGCTGCTCCTCCATCCTCTGAAGCATATAGAGTGTTGCATTCCACCTCATTACCACCTCTGCTTCAGTTGACGGAAAGGCAGGTTCAGGACTGTTTGCTGTCGCTCCAGTCTTCGGCACACGATGGCAGAATGTCGAAAGTGGCCCGCAATTGTTTGGGCCACCGACAGCATCTCCTGTACACCCCTGTCTTTTTAAAAAAAAATCTGCACCACCAAATGAATTGTATGTGCAAAACATGAGACGTGCTGGAATTTGCCCAGATGTAATGCACGCACAATATTGGTGGCGTTGTTTGATATCACAAATCCCCAGGAGAGTCCAAATTTAATAAGCCATTCTGCGATGATGTTCCTCAGTTTCCGTAAGAGGTTGTCAGCTGTGTGCCTCTTACGGAAAGCTGTGATACATAGCGTAGCCTGCCTAAGAACGAGTTGGCGGTTGCGATATGCTGCTACTGTTCCCGCTGCTGTTGTTGCTGCGGGAGGCCATACATCTACCCAGTGGGCTGTTACAGTCATATAGTCCTTAGTCTGCCCTGTTTCACTTGTCCACATGTCCGTGGTTAAGTGGACACTGGATACAACCGCATTTTGTAGGACACTGGTGACTCTCTTTCTGACGTCTTTGTACATTCTTGGTATCGCCTGCCTAGAGAAGTGGAACCTAGATGGGATTTGATACCAGGGACACACTATCTCCATCAATTCTCTAAGTCCCACTGAACTAATGGCAGATACCGGACGCACGTCTAATACCAACTTAAGTGTCAAGGCCTCTGTTATCTGCTTTGCAACAGGATAATTGCTGTATTATTTCATCTTCCTCACAAAGGACTGTTGGACAGTCAATTGCTTACTGGAAGTAACACAAGTGGTCTTCCGACTTCCCCTCCGGGATGATGATCGACTCCCAGCAGCAACAACAGCAGCAACAGCAAGCGTACCACTCAAGTATCCTCTGGAGGAATCCCAGTTAGGAGAGGACTCCTGAGTCTTGACAGTGACATGGCCTGCAGTACTACTGACATTACTGACTGAGGAGGAAGTTGACACTGAGGGAGTTGGTGGTGTGGCTTGCAGGAGCTTTGGTACAAGAGGAAGAAGAGATTTAGATGTCAGTGGACTGCTTACACGCTTACCCAAAGTTTCACAACTTGACACTAACTTCTGATGAATGCGCAGCAGGTGACATATAAGGGAGGATGTTCCTAGGTGGTTAACATCCTTACCCCTACTTATTACAGATTGACAGAGGCAACAGATGGCTTGATACCTATTGTCCGGATTCATGGAGAAATAATTTCACACCGAAGAGGTGGCTTTTTTGGTATTTTGCCCAGGCATAAAAATGGGCTTCTTCATCCCACGGACAACAGGTATCTCCCCTGGTGCCTGACTTAAACAAAACAAATCACCATCAGAATCCTCATCGTCAGCTTCCTCCTCAGTGCCAGCAACACCCATATCCTTATCCTGGTATACTTCAACAGTGACATCTTCAATTTCAGTATCAGGAACTGGACTGTGGGTGCTCCTTCCAGCACTTGCAGGGGGCGTGCAAATGGTGGAAGGAGCCACCTCTTCCCGTCCAGTGTTGGAAAGGTCAGGCATCGCAACCGCCGACACACTTGGACTCTCCTTGGAGATTTGTCATACCATCTCAGAGCGCACAGTTCTTTTCTGTGCTTTTTCCAGCTTAACTCTTTTAATTTTTCTAACGGGAGGATGAGGGCTTCCATCATCATGTGAAGCTGAACCACTAGTCATGAACATAGGCCAGGGCCTCAGCCGTTCCTTGCCACTCCGTGTCATAAATGGCAAATTGGCAAGTTTACGTTTCTCCACAGACCTTTTAAATTTCTTTTTTTTTTTGTCTTTTTACTGAACTTTGGCTTTTTGGATTTTACTTGCCCTCTACTATCACATTGTGCATCTGCCTTGGCAGACGACGTTGATGGCATTTCATCGTCTATGTCATGGCTAGTGGCAGCAGCTTCAGCAGTAGGAGGAAGTGGTTCTTGATCTATTCCTATTTTATCCTCCAATTTTTTGTTCTCCATTATGTTTCTGGAGTTATATAACACAATATGCGGCACTGGAATGACTGATGACTGAT
Source organism: Pseudophryne corroboree (assembly GCF_028390025.1). NCBI lineage: Eukaryota > Metazoa > Chordata > Amphibia > Anura > Myobatrachidae > Pseudophryne > Pseudophryne corroboree. The sequence goes on along the minus strand of NC_086444.1, from coordinate 220,195,951 downwards.
GGCCAGGATACTACCTCTGGTCTGATGCAGCACAACACAGCAACACTGTGAGGGACTTGTGGTTGTTATTATTCTTATTCTTCTTCTTATTATTATTATTATTATTATTATTATAATACTGTAGTAGTGGACATATAGCAGCAGTGTATACCACTGTAACTGCCTGGTCACTGGAATGACTGATGGCCAGGACACTACCACCGGTCTGATGCAGCACAACACAGCAACACTGTGAGGGGCTTGTGGTTGTTATTATTATTATTAATATTATTATTATTATTATTATTATTATTATACTGTAGCAGTGCACATATAGCAGCAGCGTATACCACTGTGACTGCCTGGTCACTGGAATGACTGATGGCCAGGACACTACCACTGGTCTAATGCAGCACAACACAGCAACACTGTGAGGGACTTGTGGTTGTTATTATTATTATAATACTGTAGCAGTAGAAATATAGCAGCAGCATATACCATTGTGACTGCCTGGTCACTGGAATGACTGATGGCCAGGACACTACCAATGATCTGATGCAGCACAACACAGCAACGCTGTGAGGGACTTGTGGTTGTTGTTATTATTATTATTATTATTATAATACTGTAGCAGTGAACATATAGCAGCAGTGTATACCACTGTGACTGCCTGATCACTGGAATGACTGATGGCCAGGACACTACCAATGATCTGATGCAGCACAACACAGCAACGCTGTGAGGGACTTGTGGTTGTTGTTATTATTATTATTATTATTATTATTATAATACTGTAGCAGTGAACATATAGCAGCAGTGTATACCACTGTGACTGCCTGGTCACTGGAATGACTGATGGCTAGGACACTACCAATGGTCTGATGCAGCACAACACAGCAACACTGTGAGGGACTTGTTGTTGTTATTATTATTATTATTATTATATGGAGGCAGTGGACATATAGCAGCAGCGTATACCATTGTGACTGCCTGGTCACTGGAATGACTGATGGCCAGGACACTACCACCTGTCTGATGCAGCACAACACAACAACACTGTGAGGGACTTGTGGTTGTTATTATTATTATTATTATTATAATGTAGCAGTGCACATATAGCAGCAGCGTATACCACTGTTACTGCCTGGTCACTGTAATGACTGATGGCTAGTACACTACCTGATGCAGCACAACACAGCAACACTGTGAGGAACTTGTGGTTGTTATTATTATTATTATTATTATTATTAGAATACTGTAGCAGTGGACATATAGCAGCAGCGTATACCATTGTGACTGCCTGGTCACTGGAATGACTGATGGCCAGGACACTAGCAATGGTCTGATGCAGCACAACACAGCAACACTGTGAGGGACTTTTTGTTGTTGTTATTATTTTAATACGACAGCAATGGACATATAGCAGCAGCGTATACCACTGTGACTGCCTGGTAACTGGAATGACTGATGGTCAGGACACTACCACTGGACTGATGCAGGACAACACAGCACCAATGAAAGGTATTTATACAGCTACACTGGATATTGTTATGCACACCAGTGCCTGCAGGAAAGTACTAGTGTCAGAACTGTTATGCACTCCAGTGTCTGCAGGAATGTACTGGTGTTTGAACTGTTATGCAAAACAAATGGACTCACAGACAAACTGGGGAATATGACATAACGTACACAGAAGGTGATAGGGTAACAAAATACACACACAGTGAACAGAGAAGCCCAGAGGCTAAGGAACTGGGTATCTCCCTTGTATTAGAACTGCTCAGATGTAAAAAGCAAGATGTTGTGTTTTAATACGTAGAGAACCCGAAATGCTGTTGCTAAGGGCAACAGCAAAACCCTAAAGGGTTACCAACGGGTGTGGCAGTAAACTCCTTGGTCAGAGATGGAATGATAGACACAAGGAGAGCCTCCACAATCCTGATTCTCACTTGCAGTGCACAGGTTTAAGCTTACTGCCACTAAACTGACCCCTGACACCTAGCACAGTGAGACAGGATTAGACAGGCAAGTGTTAGAATACAGCCGCAAACTTGCTAAGTTCACAGAGTAATAACAGAACCCCAGCAAGCTAAACGACTGACTCCAGTCTTACTGCTAGGTCTGGATTGGCAGAGTGTAATACCAAATCCCCAGGCCTATTTGCAGTAAGCAACAAACAAATACAAAGCTACACAGTACTGGCTAACTTTCATGAACTGACTAACCAACAGAGATTCAGCAGCATCTGCTTACCCTGAAAAGAGGCCTTATAAAGCAGGTGCTGTCCACGCCCCACTCAGACCTCACAGACTGTGAGCACAAAAACCAGCACCGGATCCCCTGCCGTGCACAGAGCCTATAACCACTGCACAGCAGAAAACCCGAACCGGAGTATCAGCTGCGCTCAGGTTACTCCACTAGCACTTGTCTCCCGGTTGCCATGACGACGTGGCAGCACAGGGCAGGAGACCCTAACAGTACCCCCCCTCTGACGAGGGGTCAAAGAACCCCTACCACCGGGTTTATCGGGGAACTGCGAGAAGAAAGAGCGTATCAGTCTGGGGGCATGAAGATCACAACTGCGCACCCACGACCGCTCCTCCGGGCCATACCCCTTCCAGTGCACCAAAAATGACAGCCGACCCCGAACCACCTTGGAGTCAAGAATCCTTTCAACAACAAACTCCCTCTGGCCACGTATCAGAAGAGGGGAAGGTCTTCCACTGGAAGAAGGATTACTAATCACCCGTTTTAAAAGGGAACAATGAAATGTTTTATTGATACCCAAAGAACGGGGTAGATCTAACTGAAATGCCACCGGATTGATAACCCTGGTGATCTTATAAGGGCCGATGAACCGGGGCCCTAACTTATGAGATGGCTGTCTCAACTTCAAATTCTTGGTAGACAACCAGACGAAGTCTCCTAATTTGAAGCTGCAGGGTCTTTTCCGCTTATCAAAAACCCTTTTGGTCACTAATGACACAGACACAAGGGCTTTCTTCACTTTCCGCCAAATACCTCTAAGGACCGAAACCACAGAGGAACCACCAGGCGTGGAGTCCAGGGGGTCAAAAGAATTGGCCTTAGGATGATGCCCATACACACAAAGGAAGGGAGAGATCCCTGTAGCAGAGTGAGCCGCGTTGTTATAGGCAAACTCCGCCATGGACAGATGAGCAACCCAGTCAGTCTGACACTTGGAGACATAACACCTGAGGAACTGCTCCAAGGACTGGTTCACCCTTTCAGTCTGCCCATTAGACTGCGGATGGTAGCCTGACGACAAGCTGACAGAAATCTGGAGATCGGAACAAAATGCCCTCCAGAATTTGGCCACAAACTGGGATCCGCGGTCAGAGACCACATCAAGTGGCAACCCGTGGAGACGCACAACATGCAGCATAAATAATTCAGACAGGCGTCTGGCTGATGGCAGCCCAACCAGTGGAACGAAGTGCGCCATCTTCGAAAACCTGTCAACGACAACCCAGATGGCTGTCATCCCCGAGGATTTGGGCAAGTCCACCACAAAATCCATTGAAATGTGGGTCCATGGCTTAGATGGGATAGAGAGTGGATGTAATGGGCCAACAGGAACCCCTCTAGGAGTCTTATTTCGGGCACAGATGTCACATGCCCGAACCCACTGATCCACATCCTTAGCCACCGAGGGCCACCACACCGCCCTAGATAGCAACTCCCGAGTTCTGGCAATACCCGGGTGACCTGCCGACTTCTTGGCATGGAATTCCAGGAACACTCGCTGTCTTAACCTAGGAGGCACAAACAAAAGACCTACCGGAAGGTCTGGAGGAGCCTGCTCCTGTGCTCTAAGGACTAATGATAAGAGGTCCTGGGTAATGCCCACTTTAATACATGATGGGGAAACAATGGGCAACGGCTCCTCGGTGGTCTCCTGGATTGGAGCAAAACTCCGCGAGAGCGCATCAGCCTTGATGTTTTTTGACCCAGGGCGATATGTTATCAAAAAATTAAAGCGAGCAAAAAACAAAGCCCATCGTGCCTGCCTGGCATTGAGACGCTTCGCTGACTCTAAATATGCCAGATTCTTATGGTCAGTGAGAATTGAGACCACAAACTTAGCCCCCTCAAGCCAGTGTCTCCACTCCTCGAGTGCATCCTTAATAGCCAACAATTCCCGGTTACCCACGTCATAATTCATCTCGGCAGGCGAAAATTTACGGGAAAAGTAAGCACAGGGATGAAGGCGATTATCAGACACTCCCATCTGAGAAAGCACTGCCCCAATACCCATCTCAGAGGCATCCACCTCCACCACAAAAGGACGCTCTGGATCTGGGTGTCGCAGCACCTTGGCCGAAACAAATGCCCTTTTGAGACGGGCAAAAGCCGCTTTAGCCTCACAAGACCAGTGAGCAACATCCGTCCCTTTCTTAGTGAGTGCCACCAAGGGCGCCACTATAGACGAAAATCCAGCGATAAATCGTCTATAAAAATTCGCAAAGCCCAGGAAACGCTGAAGCGCCTTCAAACTAGTGGGCTGCACCCAATCCAGGACTGCCTGTACCTTGGAACCCTCCATTTGGAAACCTTCTGGGGAGATAATATATCCTAGAAATGCGATTTGCTGAACTTCAAATTCGCACTTCTCCAGCTTCGCCCCAAGCCGGTGGTCTCTGAGTTTCTGGAGGACTAAGCGTACATGCTTCCGATGTTCCTCCAGGGAATGGGAGAAGATTAGGATGTCATCTAAGTATACAACTAAGAATCTATCCAAATATTCCCTGAGCACATCATTCATGAAATCCTGGAAGACTGCCGGGGCATTACAGAGCCCAAAAGGCATCACCAAATATTCATAATGCCCTGAGTGGGTATTAAAGGCAGTCTTCCATTCATCCCCCTCTCTTATTCGGATTAGATTGTACGCACCGCGTAGGTCAATCTTAGAAAAAATGGTGGCAGTACGAAGCTGGTCAAACAAGACCGAAATGAGAGGCAGTGGGTATGAGTTTTTAATCGTGATACGGTTCAATTCCCTGAAGTCGATGCAGGGTCGCAACGAACCGTCCTTTTTACCCACGAAGAAGAACCCCGACCCAACTGGAGACTGTGAAGGTCTGATAAATCCCTTAGCCAAGTTCTCCTGAATGTACTCTGCCATAGCCTGAGTCTCAGGACGTGACAGGGAGTACAACCTGCTCTTGGGAAGCTTAGCATTTGGCAACAAATCAATGGCACAGTCATAGGGGCGATGGGGAGGTAGTACCTCTGCAACTTTTTTGGAGAACACGTCCGCAAAATCTGCATAACACCCTGGCAATCCTGGCAAACTTAGCTGCGAGAGCCTGACTGGAAGGCTCAAGCAACTCCTGAAACAATCAGTACCCCAACTAAGAATCTCCCCAGAGACCCAGTCAAATTGAGGATTGTGGGCCCTTAACCAGGGTAACCCCAACACCAATGGGGCAAAAGTACAGACAGTCACATAAAAGGACAATTTTTCAGAGTGTGTGGCTCCAATAAACAAAGAAATCTGGCTAGTGCAAGAGGTAATTTTACCTTGGGATAATGGTTCCCCGTTTAACCCACAAATCTCAATTTCCGATGCCAAGGGTACTAAGGGAACAGAGTGTTTTAGGGCGAATTGGCGGTCCATAAAAACCCCGTCGGCCCCACTGTCCACAAAGGCCTCAGTCTTGACAGTTTGACCGAGGATCTTCAAGGTCACCGGAATGATAAAAGTCTTCTTGGGAAATTCTGACTTCTGGCCTGACAGGATATTTCCCATCACCCTCAGGCCCTGAAGTTTTCCGGCTTTTCTGGGCATGATACTACCACATGACCTTTATTCCCACAGTACAAACACAACCCCTGCTGTCTCCTCCGCGTCTTCTCACGCGAGGAGAGGCGGGTAGCCCCAATCTGCATAGGCTCCTCAGAAAATTCCTCAGAGTCTGAGGTTCCCTTGGGAAGGAAGGAAATCTCAGTCTCCCTTTCAAGCCTACGCTCTCTCAGCCGTCTATCCACCCGGATGGATAACTGCATGAGCTGATCCAAGCTATCAGGCAAGGGATATTGTACCAGTTGGTCCTTTATCTGGTTAGAAAGACCTCTTCGGTACTGGTGTCTCAGGGCTGGGTCATTCCACTGGGTATCATGGGCCAACCTCCGAAACTCCGTACAGTAAACCTCAACTGGCCTTCGCCCTTGCTTAAGGATCGAAATCTGAGCCTCGGCTGAGGCCGTCTTGTCAGGGTCATCATACAACATGCCCAGTGCGGTAAAAAAAGCATCAACACTTTTAAGCGACGGACAGTCAGGCTGCAACCCATATGCCCAGACCTGTGGGTCTCCTTGTAGCAAGGAAATCACTATGCCCACCCGCTGAATCTCCGACCCAGAAGACTGAGGCCTAAGCCAGAAGTATAGCTTGCAGCTCTCCTTGAAACAAAAGAACTGCGAGCGATCTCCAGAAAAACGACCTGGGAGATTTACTTTCGGCTCCTTAACCCCTGCAGGTGCTGCTGCTGCGGGAGCTCCGCCAGCAGCCTGGGAGGTGTGCATTTTAATGGACAAATCATTAAATTGTCGAGTCAGGACCTGCACCTGATCGACCACCTGTTGCAACGTATTTTGAGGGGTATGCTCCATATTCCCACAAAATTTCAACAGGAGTATTAGGCTGCTGAATATGTTATGCACACCAGTGCCTGCAGGAAAGTACTAGTGTCAGAACTGTTATGCACTCCAGTGTCTGCAGGAATGTACTGGTGTTTGAACTGTTATGCAAAACAAATGGACTCACAGACAAACTGGGGAATATGACATAACGTACACAGAAGGTGATAGGGTAACAAAATACACATACAGTGAACAGAGAAGCCCAGAGGCTAAGGAACTGGGTATCTCCCTTGTATTAGAACTGCTCAGATGTAAAAAGCAAGATGTTGTGTTTTAATACGTAGAGAACCCGAAATGCTGTTGCTAAGGGCAACAGCAAAACCCTAAAGGGTTACCAACGGGTGTGGCAGTAAACTCCTTGGTCAGAGATGGAATGATAGACACAAGGAGAGCCTCCACAATCCTGATTCTCACTTGCAGTGCACAGGTTTAAGCTTACTGCCACTAAACTGACCCCTGACACCTAGCACAGTGAGACAGGATTAGACAGGCAAGTGTTAGAATACAGCCGCAAACTTGCTAAGTTCACAGAGTAATAACAGAACCCCAGCAAGCTAAATGACTGACTCCAGTCTTACTGCTAGGTCTGGATTGGCAGAGTGTAATACCAAATCCCCAGGCCTATTTGCAGTAAGCAACAAACAAATACAAAGCTACACAGTACTGGCTAACTTTCATGAACTGACTAACCAACAGAGATTCAGCAGCATCTGCTTACCCTGAAAAGAGGCCTTATAAAGCAGGTGCTGTCCACGCCCCACTCAGACCTCACAGACTGTGAGCACAAAAACCAGCACCGGATCCCCTGCCGTGCACAGAGCCTATAACCACTGCACAGCAAAAGACCCGAACCGGAGTATCAGCTGCGCTCAGGTTACTCCACTAGCACTTGTCTCCCGGTTGCCATGACGACGTGGCAGCACAGGGCAGGAGACCCTAACAGATATATGGCAGCAGAGGACTCCACCACTGTGACTGGTCACTGGACTGATGCTGCACAAGACACTTCCCCTGGTCTAATGCAGGACAACACAGCACCACTGAAAGGGACTTATACAACTACACTGGATAAATGGCAGCAGAGGACACCACCACTGTGACTGGTCACTGGACTGATGCTGCACAAGACACTACCCCTGGTCTGATGCAAGACAACACAGCAAAAATGCAAGGGACTTATACAGCAGCCAGCAGCAATGGGGACATAAAGCAGCAGAGGACACCAACACTGTGACTGGATGGACTGATGCAGCACAATATACTGACTACACTGGACTGGACTGAGCAGCACAACACAGCACAAGACTCGCCACCCCACTTTCCCGCCCCTACACAGACACTGAGGAAGGAGACACGTCCTCTCACTACACTCTCCGAGACTGGAGTGAAAATGGCCGCGACGCTCGGCTCCTTACATGGAATCCAAATCCCGCAAGAATCCAACAGCGGTATGATGACGTTTTGCCTCGTTCGGGTTTCCGAGTTAGGCGGGAAAACCCGAGCCGAGATCGGAACCGGACTCGAATGGTGACGTTCGGTACGGTTCGGTTCTCTGAGAGCCGAACCTGCTCATCTCTAGTATATAGTCACAATGCAAATGAATGCAGGACAATCAGCTGGGAATGTCAATCTGCAATCAGTCCATCAGTTGTGGCTAATTATGTAATGCTGTCATTGTTAAAAGTGCATTTTGTATGTTTCACTAGTACACACATGAAATATGCTCCTTACAGGCATACAGGACATGCATCTGTTTCCAGCCCTGACTTAGCCACATACAATATGAGAACCCACAAAAATAAATGTTAAGTCCATCTCTAAATGAGACCCTCCATAGTCTGTTTATTTAACTGTACTGAACCACATACATACACCAACAAGCACACATGCACACACAAACACATATAAATAACCAAATAATTTGCAGTATTTAACACAAATCAAATTTTGCAGTATAATAGGTCATTGCATGGAGGCGTGAGCAGGACTGTGGAGAGCAGCACCAGTCCCAGGTACTGGAGGCACATGACCACATTTGGAGAAAATGTACCGCTCAGCAACTGACCCATGCGACTTTGTGACGTGGCCCTGTGTGTTGTAAAGAAGGACATTTGTCCCCCTCAGCAGAGCTCAGCAACTGACCCCGCCCAGCCTCCAGTGGACCTCCACAAGCCCAGGTCTTGTCAAAGTGCATCCCCCCCCCCCCCCCCTGCACCACTGGGTGCGAGGATACATCTGAAATTTTCAGATTCCATCCTTGTGTTGACTCTGTAGAATTTCATTCCACACTGTGTTTGTAAATGCATGGAAAGCCTGTAAATATTCGTATAGCAAAATGATGGTTTGCTGTGTAGTGTAGTGTAGTTGGTGTAGATTGTAGAACTTTAAACAGGGACAGGACTAGCAAAGCATTAGCACCATAGTGTTTTGCAATTGCATTTTTAAGAAAAAAGAAAAAAGAAAAAAAGTAACTATATGTACATGTTGATTCACTCTTGATATAATGGGAGATAGTGATATTCATTGAACACGAGTGATAATTATTGTAGTGTCTAATGTTGGTGTATTTGTTTTTGTATATTCTCCCTTTCATTTTAGATAGGTTAGAAATAAAAGTTAAGTTTTAATACTAGTCATTAATTCTTTACACAATATATCTTTAATTATTTCAAAAGAGTTCTCCAAAAAAGGAATTTTCTTTGGGGTTAGTCCCCCAACATTTTCAAAGCATTAGTATTACAAGAGTAATAAATTCAGCAACTGTCATGCAATATTGTTTATGTTGATGTGGTATACTTGTACATACTGTACTCCTTCTATGTACACTTTACCATGTAGTGCCAGAAAGTACGTAAACTGTCTCTGAGAACTTTTATCCATCATCCTCTTTCCCTTCATGTGCCATACAATGCTCCATGTCAACTGCCTTTGTCCATGCATGGTTGTGTCATCAACATTATTCAGGGCACTAATTTGACACAAACTCTGCCAGTCTGTCACACATGCCATCTAAGTGCCATGTGGCATTGCAGACACACCAGTAATCTAATTTGTAAATTTCTTATATATACATATCTCTATCTACAGTCAAAAATTAACCAAGATTGTGGGTAAAAGGTCAAACTACTTTTTCCTCGCATGCAACCCCCAACTGCTCATTTACAGATCTAAAGAAAGAACAAAAATTCAAGTTTTATATGTGTACCTAGGGTGTAATACTGTTAATATGTTGGGGATCAGAACTTACAAAGATTTATTCTTAGTAATAGTTAAGGAGTAGTGTGTAACATGTTAGAGGTGCGGGATGTAAAGACGTCTAGCTTAGGGTTCTAGAGAAAGAATTCATATGCTCTCATGAAATATTTACTACACAGAATATACAACTAATAACATATCTAATTTAAATATTTTTGGAAATAAATTCCAAAGGACAAATCTTTGCATTATAATTGCATTTCTAAATTATTTCAGTTTGGTTGTGTCATCTGGCCCCGTCACTCACTATATAAAGCAACAATTCTCTGGCTACCCACGTTACTCAGGAAATGGGCAGCACTGGGTGACAGTTGGAGCCTTCGGGCAGAATTGTCTATCTTTCTGAGTGTCATGGGAATGGATAAGTATTTGCCTCCCTGTCTACAAATAAAGATTCTAAATTGAATGGATTGACAAAAGTACTCAATATAATGCAGAGGGTGTTTGTGTGTGTGGGCACGGGGAGGGGGTGGGGGGGGGTTGCATATAGTCCATTTTTAACAATGTATATTCTTTCATTCTTTCATGTTAATCAGATTGCTTCCAGAACACAACATTCAATAGTAAAATTCTGTATGATTTTATATTTTCATTTTCTTTCCTGAATTTAACTAAAGAAAGTGGATGCGTTTTTCACATTATGGTATAATTTACAAATGGCTTTATGATACAGTTCACTAATATAGTAGGGAATTAATTTCAACTTGATATGCCCAGCAGTATGGTCAATTATGATGGTGCCGACATTGCAAGTTTTCCTTCACACATCTATTGGGGCAAAGGGAATACTTGGGAAGCCAGCAGGAACAGCACATCATGGCAATTTCGGGAATTGAATTCCACCATAGTTCATAGATTTCTTTTTCTGCTAAAAACTTATTAAACTACAGTATCTGGACTGTGCACATTGTTGTCCTCTTCTACTGTATGTGAACTCTTCAGGCAAAGAAATGTCCTCTTGGCATTACAAGATAATATGGGGACATATGGATTATCAATTATTAAAGGAAAAAGACATCAGAGTAAAATACAAATGGACACAAATTATTGAAATTGCAAGATCTGGTCTTCCTGTCCAAATAAGTGGTTATCAACAGTCTAGCAGTATGTCAGTATTCTAATAATTGTAATCTACAATGCCCCCTGTGTAACAAATATAATTATCTTAACAGCTTTTCTACTCTGGCTCTATGCATTTCCATTAGAAAGTCAGCATCTTTTAATTAGCATGGTGTAATAAATTAGCAGTTTTAAAATCTGTTAAAAACTCCCCATTTTCTCATCTATTTAATCCTCTGATGTTGCTGAAGCAATGTGTTCCCTTAACTTTTATGAAAAGTGCTGATACTAATTTCATTTCATAATACCAACTGTCTATACAATAGGACTTACTCTTAAAATGTGCCATAGGAATTATGTCCTGCTTATGTACAATAAGTGTCATTTATGCATATCAATTTATGAACATGTGGATATTAATATATTTATGTACCAAGCTAAATTAGGTTGAAAGCAACATGTGTGCTATATTTGTTCTGCAGCTCAGAGTACCATTATCATTTTATAACTCTATAGTCGATGAGCTGGCAGATCCTTAACTTTTTTTTTACATTGAAGATACCGCTTTTGACTTGTCATGATAGACTAGAGATGAGAAAAGCTAAAGGTTGGGGTCTATTTATTAAGCAATGAGGAGAGATGTAGTTAAAGTTCCAGCCAATCATCTCCTAACTGCCATGTTACAGGCTGTGTTTAAAAAATGACAGTTAGGAGCTGAATGGCTGGAACTTTATCTCTGTCCACTTTATCTCCATGCAAGGCTTAGTAAATACTGTAGACCCAAGTATCAATCAATACACTAACCCCTTTGCTGCTGTGGGTTTTCTCACCCTTGTACTGAGGTCAATTTTTCACTTTTGCGCTCGTCACATTCCAACATCAATTATTTTTTTATCTGTATTCACACAAATTGTACCTTGTTTTTTCAGAAAACGTATTTTCAGAAAATGCCATAAATCTTTTACACATTCTAACACTTACAAAATTTCTCTCAGTAAAATGACATGTTTTTTTAAGAGGTAAGGGGTGGATAAGAGGAAAGGGATGGATGCGACCCTACCTCTCACTCCCATCTACACAGTAGCACAGCTGAGGGTACAATGTAGGAAACAATGTGCCAGCAATCCTATCACTTCCCACCCAGTTCTGTCCAGCAGTTGTAGAAGGATTGATCTGTGCCCCTTACATAGAGTGGCCAGATTATCTCTTTTACCTGGTACGCTCATGTATTACACAGGTTCTGTGGCTGATTAAAACCAGCTGAAATATAGGCTTGAAGTCAGCCAGCCACAGAACCTGTGTAATCCATGAGCGTCCCAGTTAAAAGGGATAATATGGTCACTCTACCTTACAGCTTCCTCTAGGGGTTCCGCCACTCGTCAGTGGTCTTTTACCACTTACTAATGCTCTTTGTACAGGGAATCGCATAGGTATGTCTATCTATCTATCTATCTATCTATCTATCTATCTATCTATCTATCTATCTATATGTTCCATGTACCCTTGCTGTCATAGAAACATAGAAACATAGAATTTGTCGGCAGATAAGAACCACTTGGCCCATCTAGTCTGCCCCTTTTTTTTTTTTTATATATTATTTTTATCTCTAACCTTATTTGATCCTTATTTCTTTGTAAGGATATCCTTATGTCTATCCCATGCATGTTTAAATTGCTCTACTGTCTTAGCCTCTACCACCTCTGATGGGAGGCTATTCCGCTTGTCCACTACCCTTTCTGTGAAATAATTTTTCCGCAAATTTCCCCTGAACCTCCCCCCCTCCAGTCTCAGTGCATGTCCTCGTGTCCTATTGCTTCTCTTCATTTGGAGAATGTTTCCCTCCTGGACTTTGTTAAAACCCTTGATATATTTGAAAGTTTCTATCATGTCCCCCCTTTCCCTTCTCTGCTCCAAACTATACATATTGAGATTTCTTAGTCTTTCTGGGTATGTTTTGTGATGTAGGCCATGCACCATTTTAGTTGCCCTCCTTTGTACAGTTTCTAATGTATTAATATCCTTTTGAAGATATGGCCTCCAGAACTGAATACAGTATTCTAGATGAGACCGTACCAATACAGTGGCATTATTACTTCTTTCTTTCTGCTGCTGATTCCTCTCCCAATGCAGCCAAGCATCTGACTAGCCTTCCTCATTGCCTTGTTACATTGCTTACCTGCCTTTAAGTCATCTGAAATAGTGACTCCTAGATCCCTTTCCTCCTCAGTAGTTTCCAGTATAGTGCCATTAATACTGTATTTAGCTTTAGGATTTTTGAGACCCAAGTGCATGATTTTGCATTTTTTGGCATTAAACTGTAATTGCCAGACTCTTGACCATTCCTCTAGTCTACCTAGATCCTCAATCATTTATTTTACCCCACCTGGTGTGTCTACCCTGTTGCATACCTTTGTGTCATCTGCAAAAAGGCATACTTTCCCTTTAATGCCATTTGCAATGTCACCAATAAAGATATTAAAAAGCACTGGTCCAAGTACAGATCCCTGGGGTACTCCACTGGTAACATTTCCCTCCTGTGAATGCACTCCATTTACCACAACTCTCTGTTTTCTATCCTTCAACCAAGATCTTATCCATTCAATATCATGACTATTGAGAAATATCTAAGGCAATATCAAGCAGTAATTTAAAAGGAAAAAGAAAAAGCTGAAGCTATTTCAGAGGGTGATCCTAAGGCAGTGATAGGCTGGGCCTGAAGTGTAATGACTTTCTCATTCATATCTCCAATACTTGCAATCGATTGTGCAGAGATTTTCTAATTCACTATTTCTAATATCTGCAATGAAGGTGTTTTGTGGGAATGCCCTTTCTTATGTGTAAGGTGAACAATGAATTGTACTTTCTCATCTTGCGCAACCCAATATCATCTTGCAATTTACAGCCAATCAGCACATACAGTGCCTTGTACTCTATTATGAGAAATTCTGGATTACCGTGTTTTGTTATATGGATACTGTACAATATTGCACTACTAAGGTTGCAATAAAGGATAATAAATTACAGAAATAGCATTGAATACTTACAGTAGCAAAGGAAATAGCACCTACTCATCTTAAAATACTCACTAAAAGTATCAGCATATTCTCAGAATGGCCCAATTAACAACAATCACCCTTACTTCTAAAGCATTATTATTTTACAGACACCCTTAAGAATAATGTGGAAACCCACTAATGACCATCCTTGCAGCAACACTATTATCGCTGTAGGAGGGGAAAAGCTATCAGTGCTGATTTACACAAGTAGCAGGTGGTAACATGGTCTTGGCTAAAATAGAAGTTAGAATTGAATAAACCTGATTACCCTATTTACTTGGTTAAATATAAAGTATACAAGGCTGAAAAAAAAGTTAAATAACTTATAACAACGAACTTAGAGAAAACACTTTGGGCCTGATTCTGAATTGGGAGTACAGCAACAACAAAAAACACACAAAAAACCCAACAAGTAACTTTGCACCTGGACAAGCCATGCTGCAATGCGAGGGGGAAATAATGGCAGCTTTTGCATGTAGCCCACAAATGCTGGACAGTCCTATTTTTTCTAGCATCCATCAGGGAGATTTAGTGTGATGAGTATAGATGGGGTTCAAAGGAGGCGGTGCACTTTAAATTTCTTCACTGGTGTGCTGGCTCCTCCCCTCTATGCCCCTCTCACAGGCAGTTTACAAAAAAGTGCCCTCATGAGAAGTTGCACATCTCTGCAGCTCCAGAAAGTTTTCTTAAATATCTTTTTAACTGGAGAGCTGCTATTGTACACAACCTATGTCCTATACAGGACAGAAATCATTAGTGTTTCACTGTGTTATAGTTAGCTGACAGCCTCACTGGGGCTGTACAGAAGGGGTCTCTAGCTCAGGACCACAAAAGCGTGGTTTACCTGCTCTACTCTCTGATTCAGATGAGGAAATACAGGAGGATGGGGATGACTTGGATTCCGTTAGTGGGGATTCCACTTCTGTTCAGGGTATTGAACCCCTCATTCTGGCTACACGGGACATGTTAAAGCTCCCTCTAGAGGACGCTGCATCACAGCAGTCATTTTTCTTTACACAAAACAAGCCTCATGTCACTTTCCCTGATTCTGCAGAGTTAGATGACCTATTTAAATTAGCCTGGAAAAATCCAGACGAAAAAAATATCAAGTATCAAAAAGATTTTTTCACACTTTCCCATTTTCTCCTGAAGGTAGGAAATTCTGTAAAGAACCCATGGGGGTTGATGTATCAGTGTCTCGACTGTCTAAAAAGGCGGTGCTGCCTGCCCCGTGCTCCTTTACCTTAAAGGACCCTGGGGACAGAAAAATAGAGACTACACTAAAGTCTATCTACATGGCAGCTGGTGTATCGCAGAGGCCGATAATAGCATGTTGCTGGATGACCCATTGCCGTTCACACGTGGGCTTCTCAAACTCAGGATGGCCTCTCCAGGGATATGCCTCTGGTTACTACGGTGACTCTCCTGAAGCACATTCAGGACACTGCACACATCCTGTGTGACTCAAGGAGATGGGCAATACTAATGCTAGGACTTCTGCTATGGCAGTGTCAGCACACAGATCTTTGTGGTTGCGTCAGAATCCAAGTGCATTGTGGAATCCCTCCCTTTTTCTGGGGAATGGCTCGTTGGGGTTGAGTTGAATACATGGATTTCCAAAGTCACTGCTGGGAAATCCATGTTTCTCCCCTTTGGGGCCACGTCGGCTTGGCATTCCTACCCGGGGCCATCTGCTCAGTCCTTTCGGTCTAACAGATTTCTACCTAGGACCAGAGGTGCCTCCAATGCAAATAGAGGCACCAGAGGTAAGTCAAAAAGACCTGCAACCACCAGTTCTCAGGAACAGAGCACCAGTTCTGCTTCCACTAAGTCCTAAGCATGACGATGCCCACCCATCCCGAGGAGATCTTGAGGTGGGAGCTCGACTGCATCACTTCAGCTGCATCTGGGAAAGCTCCTCCCAGGATACCTGGGTAAGGGACCTCATTTTTCAGGGCTACAAGCTGGAGTTTGACAGTGCTTCTCCACAACGATTTTTCAAATCAAGCTTGCCAGCTTTGGAGGATACGCAAGTTATGTTGCAACAGGCCATATGAAAGTTGGTCCAGTCCCATGTCATTGTTCCAGTACCATTAATACAATGAGGCAGGGGTTATTACTCCAACATATTTGTGTTACCGAAGCCAGGCGGTTCAGTAAAGGCCCATTTTAAATCTAAAGTCCTTACCTAAAAGTTTTCAAGTCCAAAATGGAATCCCTGAGGGCAATGATTGCGGGCCTGGAAGAACAGGAATTCCTGGTTTCCTTGGATATCAAGGACACCTACATTCACATTCCAATTTGGCCACCTTATCAGGCTTATCTGAGGTTTGCCCTACTGGACGATCACTAACAGTCCCACTACCATTTGGCCTGTCCACCTCTCTGAGGGTACTCACAAAGGTGATGTCGGAGATGATGTTCCAACTTTGGGTCCAGGGGGTCAATGTTGTCCCTTACCTGGTCAATCTTCTGATAAAATCAAGATCCAGGGAGCTTTTATTGCTCCATATCGACCACACTATCCAACTTCTGTCACACCATGGTTGGATTCTCAATCTACAGAAGTCCCGCCTGGAGCCAACTCAGCGGCTCCTATTCCTGGGGATGTTACTGGATACGTTGGCCCAGAAGGTGTTCCTCCCGGAGGAGAAAGCAAGAAAACTTCAGGAGCTGGTCCGCATGGTGCTTCAACCTGCTTGAGTGTCCATCCATCTTTGCATCAGATTGTTGGGGAAGATGGTCGCCTCATACGAGGTTATCCAATATGGGAGGTTCCATGCCAGAACGTTTCAATTGAGCCTGCATGTGAGAGGTGTCAAAGATACTCCTCTGGGTGGAAAGAAATGCAAGAGCAATGTCGTAAATCTTCATTCCGGGTGTGGACTTCCTGAGTCGTCATGATCTCCACCCGGCGGAGTGGGGACTCCACCATCAGGTGTTCCAGGATATCATCCACCAGTGGGGCTGTCCACAAATAGACATGATGGCTTCTCAACTCAACAAGAAGCTTCACTGATATTGCTCACGAACCAGGGACCCTCAGGCGAGGGCAGTGGATGCACTGACGTTGTCTTGGCCTTGGTTTCCCCTGATTCAGTTGCTCCCAAGGATGCTCAAGCAAATCAGAAATCAAGGAGTCCAGGCAATTCTGATTGCCCCAGATTGGCCTCGAAGGGCGTGGTACGCGGATCTTTTGGACATGTCAGTCGAAGACTCTTGGCCTCTACCACTAAGAAATTATCTTCTTCAACAGGGACCATTCGTCTACCCAGACTTACGGTGACTTCGTTTGACGGCATGAAGTTTGAGCAGAACATCCTAGCTCACAAGGGATTTTCCAAAAAGGTTATTGCTACCATGGTTCAGGTCAGGAAACCTGTGATGTCAAAACACTATCATCATATATGGAGAAGATATGTCGCTTGGTGCGAAGAACGCACGTATCCACCTGCACAGTTCCACTTGGGACGTTTCTTAGGTTTCCTGAAGGCTGGTGTGGATAAGGGCTTACGTCTGGGTTCCATTAAGGTCCAGATTTCAGCTCTCTCAATTTTCTTTCAGAAGAAATTGGCAGTGTTGCCAGAAGTTCAGCCCTTCTTGCAAGGGGTACTCCACATACAAACTCCTTTTGTGCCGCCTATGGTACCCTGGGATTTGAATGTGGTGTTAGAATTTCTACAGACCTCCTGGTTTGAACCTCTGACAACGGTAGAAGACAAGTACCTCACGTGGGAGACGGTGATGTTACTGGTCCTGGCTTCTGCTAGTCGTGTCTCAGAATTGGGGGCCTTATCGTGTAAAAGTCCATACTTGGTCTTTTCCGAGGACAGAGCGGAGCTCCGGACTAGACAGCAGTTCCTGCCGAAGGTTGTCTCTATGTTCCACTTGAATCAACCTATTGTGGTTCCGTCAAGTTCTGGAACTTCTGCTCCGGAGACATTGGATGCGGTGCGAGCCTTGAAGGTCTATGTCAGGCTAACGGATCGGATCAGAAAGACGGATTCCTTGTTCATGCTCTATGATGTGCAGAAAAAGGCTTGTCCTGCTTCAAAGCAGTCCATTGCTCGTTGGCTTAAGCTGACTATCCAACAGGCCTATGTGTTGGCAGCCATACCTGTTCCAAAGTCTCTGAAGGCCCACTCCACAAGATCGGTGGGCTTTTCCTGGGCAGCTGCCCGTGGAGTCTCGGCCTTGCAACTATGCTGAGCTGCTACCTGGTTGGGAAAGAACACTTTTCTACACGTTTGATACCCTGGACAAAGAGGATTACCAGTTTGGGCAGGCAGTGCTGCAGCAGTCTCCGCACACTCCCGCCCATTCTGGAAGCTTTGCAACATCCCCATCATACTAAGTCTCCCCAATATCCCTTATGGATGCTAGAGAAAATAGGATTTTAATTACCTACCGTTAAATCCTTTTTTCGTAGTCCATAAGGGATATTGGGCGCTCGCCTCAGTGCGTTGACTTTTCTGCAGGTTCTCTTTTATGTGGTTACCTGTTCAGCTGTTGCTGTTATTGTTACCAGCCATTGCTGGTTGTTGTGTGTTATTGGTGTGCTGGTGTATAAATCTCACCACTCCTTGTTATGTTCCTTCTCCCATATATGTCCTTTCTCCTACGGGCACTGTTTTATCTATAACTGCATGTGGGAGTGGGCATAGAGGGGAGGAGCCAGCACACCCAGTGAATAAATTTAAAGTGCACCGACTCCTTTGGACCCCATCTATACCCATCATACTAATCTGTCCCCAATATCCCTTATGGACTACGAGAAAAGAATTTACCGGTAGGTAATTAAAATCCTATTTTTACACTGCAGTGTAGATTTGAGGTTTGATATGTTCCACCACCCCACCCCTTCCCCATTGTATGGGCTTATGTAATAGCCTATAAGCTGCACGCTCTGAAGAACTTTTGATGAACATAACCATATTTTTGAAGTGGCAATCATTTAAAAAACAAAACCAAGCTTTGAACCTGAACATTTTCAGCCAATGATAGGGGTTAGTTCCCTATCATACAGTGAACTTCACTGCTAGGGCATAATACGGAGCTCTTTTGTATCAGTTTGACTCTGAAGGTACAGTACAAATGTTTTTATTTTTGTATACAGTATACACTTGAATATGTACAGGCAAGCAATTGGAAAAATATATTTAGCTAAATTTCTGCCTAAAAGGCAAAGAGAGGTCACTTTCAACCATTCTCTCCCTTCAGTTTGCTCCTGCATCCAGTTGAAACCATAAACACATTAGCAACACAATACATCCTTGTCACTGGCAGTGAAGGATTTACCACAATGCAACCAAAGCGGCTGCTTAGGGCCCAGCTGGTCCCAGAGGGCCCACTGACTAGGCTATATAAAGGACATTTCTGGCAGACCACGAGCTTCACCAAAATTATCAGATCTGAGCTGGCTGAGTACTGCGGGTAGGCTGTGAGTGACTAGATTGCTGCTATGTGCGCAGTGCCTACCTTGGAATTTTAAGGGCCGCACGGATGGTGTAATGGTTAGCATAACTGCATCACAGCACTCAGGTCATGGGTTCAATAACCATCACGGCCCTAACTGTGTGGAGTTTGTATATTCTCCCCGTACTTGCATGGGTTTCTTCCGAGTACTCCAGTTTCCTCACACGATCCAAAAATATACTGATAGTTTCATTGGTATAGGTTGTAAGCTCCACTGGGGAAGGGACTGATGTGAATGACCAAATGTTCACTGTAAATTGCTGCTTAATATGTGTGCACTATATAAATAACTGGTAACAAATGATAATAAACAGTGTGTATGCACAATATGGCTAATGATTAGAGATGAGCGGGTTCGGTTCTCAGAGAACCAAATCCTACCGAGCTTCACGTCTTGAGCCCAGATCTGAGTCAGGCCTGGGTTTTCCCGCCTGACTCGGAAACCCGAATGCGGCAAAACGTCATCATCCCGCCGTCGGATTCTCATGGGATTTGGATTTCATGTAAGGAGCCACACGTCGCGGCCATTTTCACTCCAGTCTCGGAGAGTGTATAGAGAGGACGTATCCTCAGTGTTCAGTGTCTGTGTGGGGGCGGGAAAATGGGGTGGCAAGTGTTGTGCTGCTCAGTCCAGTCCAGTGTAGTCACTCAGTGTATTGTGTTGCATCAGTCCAGCCAGTCACAGTGTTGGTGTTCTCTGCTGCCATATATCCAGTGCAGTGTAGTCAGTGTCTTGTGCCGCATCAGTCCAGTGACCAGTTACAGTGGTGGTGTCCTCTGCTGCCATATATCCAGTGTTACTGCCGTAAAATTCCCGTGATATTGGCGTATAATTCCTGTGACATTGCCGTATAATTCCAGTGATACTGGCGTATAATTCCTGTGATATTGCCGTATCATTCCTGTGATATTGCCATATAATTCTCGGAATACTGGCGTATAATTCCTGTGATACTGTCGTATAATTCTCATGATACTGCCATATAATTCCAGTTATCCTGCCGTATAATTCAATATAAATCCATATAATTCCGTATAAATCCAGTCCAGTGGTGCTGCCATATAAGTTCAGTGGTGCTGTCCTTTGCTGTATATTATTTACTCCAAATAAAGGGGTTATTAATATTTAATCCAAATATTTTTTACAGGGTTTGCCCTGTGAGGTGTAGGGGTACGCTCTCTTGTGCCGCATATTGTGCTATATAACTCAAGAAAAATAATGGAGAACAAACATTTAGAGGATAAAATAGGGAAAGATCAAGAACCACTTCCTCCTAGTGCTGAAGCTGCTGCAACTAGCCATGACACGATATTGGTAATGATATTGTTCAGTGTGTATGACCGATATTATTTACCTTGAACATGTTGCATCTTGTGCACATCTTCAAGTGTGTACCTACCTAAGAGTCACTGGGGCACAGCTGTAATTCCAATGTGCTATACAGTCTCAGGGCTGCTTGTTACTATTCCAGCCACTCTGGAAGCATGAGACTTCTAACGCTTATAGGACACTTTATGATTTTGCACTTATACAAATGTTCAAATATGATGTTATGTTAGGTTATTGAGTCAATAAAGAAACAGAAAAATCCAGTTTGAAATGTATGCGGATAGAAACTTGTAGGTGGACTTTGTATAAATTCCTGGATAAAAAAATAATCTTGTGTGTGAAAAGGGGTCTCAACTGATTTCCCGAAAACTACAACTTTTGTCACTTTGGGTGTTAACCGGTAGTGCCGAGAGGGGGGTATAAATTACCTGTGCCCAGGCTGCTGAAGGGGCCAGGTCTGATCCCCCTAGTACATCTGTTGCTGGCATTGGCGGCACCATCTTCCCAGTTATCTCTTTGGAAAGATGGCGCACTTGGAAAGCAAAGACAGTGCCAGAGTCTTTGCTCTCTAGTGGTCAGCGTCATCTTCCCAAATATCACTGGGAAGATGGTGCTGGCCGGGATGGAGGGACCCGCTTCCTGTTCAAGTAAGGTATGAGGTGGGTGCCCTTCCCTGCCCCACATTAAAAATTCTCCTGTCTGCGTAGCGTGCACAATTATATTATTTTTATATTTTTATAATGAAGGGCATCGCCATACCCCTCATTGTATTGTGGCAGAAATTTGGTAGTTGTCATACCCAATGTGCTGCATCCTCAACTAAGCTATGGGGGTAGGTATGTGTGTCTACCACTGGATCAACAGTGCCAATGCTGCCATGCAATTGAACTGCACTATCACTTTGTCCTTCATGGCCTGAAACAAATGTCTGGAAGCACATATTGTGAGAGAAACATTCTGCATGTGATAGGTGACTGGGAATTTCCCAATGGTATAATAATTGAACAGATTAGTATAGTATTTTAACTCTGAACCTCTTGTTAAATGACATGCACATCCGAACTTATTAACCCCAGTTTTTTGCTGTCCGGCAAACCTAGGAGTGCTTTGACATTACTATCAAACCTGCTAAAAAAAATTGTTGTGCATATTCCTGTTGTGATCTGACTATGAACGCACTTAGTAGCAGAGACTAGTGCTCAGAGTAACACAACAGCAGAAGAAATACAATGAACTGTGGAGTCAATTCTGAATCAACTGCACACAGGAAACTAGGAATTACATTATAGCAGATGTTATTCTGACAATGAGTGGTGGCCAGGGAGGGTCTTCTATAGAGCACCCCGGCTGCTGATAGGTCATGTGCAGGAAATCAGGTTACCTTTAAAACAGAGAAATCAGTGCATAAACACTCAAAGGCTGAAGAACAAACTGTGTGTGCAAAAACAAATCCATGAGGAGAGTGTAAGGTTGTTCATTAATGCTATATCTGAGTCTGATATTTCTGATTCTAACACTGTGGTAGGGAACTTCAGCACAATTGTGTAATACCTCTAGAGCCAGCAAGAGGGTGTTCTGCCTAAAACTGCAGCCCGTTGTTCCCTTAGTGTTTGATGTACACACTGGTACTTAGGATGCAGCCAAGACTTAAAACCTCTAGCAGTAGTGGCTTGCACAATTGGCTGAAGATTGCAAGATTATTCTCTGGAGTAGTAACTGCAGGCAGACACAATATGGCAAAGAAAATGGTTAACATGATAATGACTATAGGTTATTACATGTGTTCAAAATTCAGGAGCAATGTGTAGCAACAATATTTCATAGTAGTAATATGTAGCCTGTGGATATGAACTTTACCACATGAGTAATGTGAATTCTGGAGTGCAGCACAAAACTTAAGCACAAGTGAAATGTGGTTGAGGATTGAATGCGCAGATCTGAAACAGAGCTTGAATGCTGTACAAGGCTATAGCCCAACGGCTTCTGCTATATGAAATGAACAGAGATTGGAGAATGGAGAGATACTCTGTACTTTTATTATTACAATTGGAGTCCAAGGCTTAATAATATGTAGAATTAACCCAGAAATCCAATATGACAGTAGTGGCAATTAGCCAGGAATCCTGGAAAAGCACAGGTATGATCCACAGCAATAGTGAATGCACTGGCACCTAGCTGAGATAATCTAAAGAAGGCAGGAACTGTTTCCAGAACTGGGACTGGCTGACAAGGCTTACAATCTAGAAACTAGTAACAGGAACTAGACAGTGGAACATAAACTATCACTGGCCAGGCTGTGCAGGGGAAGGCAGTCAGTTGAGCACCGGAATCCTGACACCAGCTAAAAAACCAGTGGTCAGGACTCACCACAACCCAAGGGGAAATAGAACCATGTGGCGACCTAAGGTCGCCACTGGGGCTGAAGTGTGGCGAGAATAGTGAGCCCATGATTGGACACGTTACACTCACCACCAGGATCCCAGCTGTCGTGATCAAAACATAGGACTCCTGATCCCAACCCCCGGGATCTCATACTGACCCCTGTGCAGGTATGGCTGCCTTTTATCATTAGTCGTGACCAATGGCAGAGAGCCAGGCAGACCAGCCCCCTTAATGACAGGACAGATTGCTGTATGCTGCATGTACAAAAGCAGCATCCTAGCTGCTAAGCATCAGCCTGGACCAGGAACTGCTGTGGCTACCTGGTGAGTTACGTATCTATAATTGGTGCATTTTTTAATACTCACTTCTCCGGTGTCCCCCCGTCGGTGACAGCATCTATCCACTAATCTCTAGTTAAATGGTGCGGTGGACATTTTTCCGGAGTTTTGTACATGCAGAGTAAATACATTTCTGGGAAAATGACCACAGTTTTCCCCAGAGATTTGCATATGTGTAACAACTCTGTGCCCCTTAGTGCTCAGACTCTATTGCGCTGCCATGTGCCGGTTGCAGATGAGAGGGCCCGGACAGATTAGGGTGCACATGGGCCTTCTCCTCTATCAAAACACCCCTGCCTAGAGTCCTGGCTACCTAGCAACTGCTGGGACTATAATCCTTAGCAGCCAGCGTGATGCTGTGTCCCAATGGTCGGAACCTGCTACCAAGATGAGCTGCGGCAGCAGCTCTTAACACACTACAATCTTCAGAAGCCTCCTTCCACCATTTCTAAAACCTATGCAAATGTGCGGATGAGTAAAAATAAGGATGGTGATGGTTTAGACATAGTAATTGAGTATGCTATTTTGGAAGTGCAAACAAATGAGGGGATAATTCTGTAACTGATGCAAAAGACAATGTTGATGAAGAATGTGTTATATGTGAAGTAGTTGATACAATTCAGGAGGATGGTGTTATTTGTGTCAAAGTTCTTGCCAGAGTTAAGAAGCACATTGTTATGCCAGGGCAAAAGACCCCAAAAAATTATTACACAAATCCTGACAATATTGTCTAGGCATCTGTTCCATTAGTAGAATTAGAGTTAGGGACATTAACCAATTAGGTACCTCGTTCCCTGTTGTCATTTACTGAGAGTGCATTCAAATGGTCAAAATCTGGAAAATTATATAACAATAAAAAGAAGTCCGGTATCAGTTACCAGCAGTGTGGATAGATACTAACACATACAATCTTCATCACCAACGTCTTTATCATCAGACTGCTCTTTAGTCATGGAAGGTAGTTCTGCATTCAATTTGCAAGAGCAAACTGACTCCCCCCCTATCCAAGACGCAAAAAATCAAACCTTACATGCTAGAGGCTGCTACTGCTGGGGGTGAATATTCTTCACAGAAGGGGACCAAGAAGAAGACTAGTAGTTGGTTCGCCTAACAATTGTCTATGAAATAGTAATTTGCAAGAGGAACCATGTATGACAGCCACCATCTTGTTGCACAATGATGACTAAGGCCTTGATGGCTATGTTAGCATTATATATGTATCCAATATCTGTCATCAATGCATCTGATTTTAGATGATTAGTTAAGGTCATGTGTCCATGCTACTAAATTCCATCTCAATTCCACTTTACCAGACAGCAATTCCCCACCTATACCTAGGCATTAAACAAAAAGTTATTCTTTGCCACTAAATTAATTGTACTGACTATCCACTTAACTACAGATATGTGGACAAGCAGTACTGGTCAAGCTAAAGATTACATGACTTTGACAGCCTACTGCATGGGTGTAGCAGTATTATCTAGCACACAATGCCAGCTCATTCACAGGCAGGCTACTTTCTGTATCAATGGATTTGCTAAGAGCCATATTAGGTATTATATTCCATTAGTGTTAATTTGTTGAGAAAGCTCAGGGATGTGATAGCAAGATTGCATACCCCGCCAAGATTTAACTCAGGATTTGCCAATTCTAATAAAGCAAGTAACATTTTACAAACAACATATACTATGTGCTATGTACATGTACTATGTTTTGTGCACACATTAACTTATTGGTACAGAGTTTCTTTAAAAAAATGACATATTGGCAGGAGATGCTGGAAGTGGTGTATGTAGAGTACTGGAGCAAGTGCAAGAAAAGTTCAATTTGCCTTGCCACCAACTGAAATAAGAGGTAGCATACAGGTGAAATTACATGCTTTATATGCTTCAGTGACTGGAGGAATAGCAATAAGCCATCAAATATACTGTATACATAAAGCCATGGGATATGGAGAGGGGAATGTTACCATAGTTCAGCACAGTGTAGAATACTCTTTTATGCAAGCCAGTAAAACCATTTGAAATTATAATCAGTGAAAAAAGTTCAGACACTGCTAACCTATGTCAGATCATAACATTAATTACAATAAACTACTGGAAAAGCAGCTGAAGAAGCTAAAGGAGAAGACAAAACTAAGAGTTTGTGCTAAATATGCTGAACCTGTAAATCAATATATCATTTTGCTTCACCAGGACCCTAGTGTTTGCAGCATCTTGCAATTGGATCAGTACATTTTACTTTTTTCTTAACAACTGACACACCTCTTAAGAGATGCAAAAAGCAACTTGTCTGCTCAAGTGACACATGACACAACAAAACCTTTTTCAAGAAACCCACTGGTGAGGATGATGAGTCAATTCAACACACTAGAGTAAAACAACATTATGACATCTGGTCAAGTTTAAAAGAATTGCCTAAATAATGTACAGAGTACTGGCTCATACCATGACTCAATCTGATGAGGTGAACATTGATAGAAAGGTGGAGGACCACTTTATTGATAATATACAAATAACTTGTCACACAGTCCATTTAAATACATGGTAAAATAACACAATTTAATCCCCTTGTACAAACTTGCTTTAGTTTACCTAAGCTGCCCATCCTCCAGTCTGTACTCAGAAAGAGTGTTTAGCACATCCATGGACTTTGTGAGTGCCTGGCATAGGAGGCTAATTAAAATAAAATATGAAAAACCGATGTTCATAAAAAAATTCTGTGCCACCAAGTACAACAGTGTATTTCTCCGGGGAAGAGGTAATATTGTGTGATGATGATATTAACATCAGTAAAGAGGATGATTATGATGAGGATGACATCTTCCAAATGTGATGATAATTAACAACACTGTTAGCCACCAATATGTTTCACAGATGTGCAGTATTGGTGAAAACAATATTATGAGCTGCTAGGTGGTCACAATTGTAATACCATAGGACCTAAAGCAGGTCAAATTACAATATTTAACAGTTTTTTTTAAATATTGAAAGTAATCCAGATCCAAAATTTACCCCAAAAACTTGAGGGTGGTTTGTGTAAAACTAAAACACCACGAAGATTTGGAACTAAAACTAAAACACAGGGGTCTGCACACATTTCTACAGATGTATCCTCCTACAACTACAGTACCCTCAATACACCACACTGCACGAGAATCCAGTGCAACTCTGCTAGTGTTAGATGTCTTTTTTTGCCGAAACTGCATCTTAGTCAGTTTACATTGTGACTAGGACTCACCAGGAGACTGTCCTGATTAATTTGATATGCAACACTTGTATACTGTATCTATGTGTGACTGAGTCTGCACAATGGAACTTGGCATGGAAAAAAAGTCATGACTGTGGCATTGTAGCAACTTGTATACAGACTTAGAGACTCAGTAACACAGAATCAGTAGCGGATCTTGCCACGGGCAAGCAGGACTTTTGCCCGGGGCGCCGCCCTCCGGAGGGCGCAGGGCGCCATCCGGAGGGCGCCGCACCAGGGCAAGATCCGCTGCTGCTGTGTGCCCCCCGCTGCCGCTGTCCACTGCGAAGGGAAACTAGACGCGTACGCGTCTAGTTTCCCTTCGTGGAGAGGTCCTTTACTGTGCGGTGCGCGATGACGTCATCGCGCACAGCACAGCAAAGGTCCTCTCCACGAAGGGAACTAGATGCTACGTGTCTAGTTTCCCTTCGTGGAGAGGACCTTTGCTGTGCGGTGCGCGATGACGTCATCGTGCACCGCACATCATTTCAGTCTGTACAGGGGGCGTAAATGACCACGCCCCCTGTACGAAGCCACGCCCCTAATGCCGCCCGGGGCGCCAGAAGCCCCGGAACCGGCCCTGCACAGAATATACAAATTTTGCAATTCAACTTATTCAGCATAATCTTCCAGTGTATAATAGTCGCATCACATTATGACTAAGAAGCATTTTGGGCAAAAGAATATGCACAAAGATACCCAATGCTAGCAGAGTCTCATGGGACCTGGCACACCAAGAGGGGCTTTTAGCCATGACTGCAGCAATTATATATAATGACATATTTGTAGTTACTAGATGCAACTACAGAGGAGGACACATGAATGTTGATGATAAATACTAAAGTAGAATTTCTTTAGAAACATTCTCTGAAAATGACTTTGTTTGTGAATGGTAAATAAATTAGCAATTGTGGATATCCCCTGAATTTAGAAATATGTGCAATGTTATTTATTCACTTGGTGGAGCATACATTTCAGAGTAGTTACAGTGGGTTACAAAGTTAGTTTAAGGAATATTCTAAAAAATGAATGCTCGTTTACCCTGTGAGAGCCATATGTATAGTTCAATCTCATTCGTTATTGGATATTTTTGCCTTAGTGATTTTAGGAGTGTGCATGTAATTATACTCCATTAGAATATTGGCATAGATCAACATAATTTAAATATCCTGGCTAAATCCATTTTTGTGTTCCTTTGTATGCTATATTTATAAACAAATGTATCTACTTTCCCAAAGACTATAATGATATAATGATTAATTATAGGCTACAACTGTCATTTAAAATAAGATAGCAATACATTTGAGGCAAAATACTTCCATTATGCAATTTTGTCTTCCACAAGCAAATTGTTTGTTATGGATGTTTAAGCAGGTCCCTGTAGGCATTTAGATTGAAAGGGAAGAACAGAGTTGGCTGGATTAGTTTTTGACAGGTCATTGCTGGATCACATCTTCACCATCTGTCAGCTCATCAAGAGCGTTAGAGGTTCCTGGCACACACTTCCAATAATTGTGTTGTGCTCTTCGGTTTTTGGGAAGCTTACTTGATCTAAGAATATCTTCAATTTCCTTAAACCAAATTGAAAAAAAAAAATATTAATACAACATATACATGAATATGCCATTTGTGCAGACCTTAATCTTAAAATTAAAGCACATTATTTCCAAAACACAAAGATGATTATTTGCTAACAAAGGCATAACAGGTGCAAATTCATTATATAATAGCAACCAATTAGCAATTGGTTTAGAGCCAAGAGAGATTTGTCTGCTCAATCTTTACAATTCTAAAGTTTAGACTTTTCTTTGGTAGATACAGACATGGTCAGGGTTATAACTAGGTGTGCGTGAGTGGTGCCGTTGACCACAGTACAAGGCAGAGGAGTCGGCACTGTTGCTGTCTTATGGTACCTGTGTTAGGGTCCTAGAATGGTATTTTGCAGCCTTCAGATTAAGGCTCCCTCTTCGTGAGATCATAACATTACATGTATGGGAATTAGAGCCAGCCTTACTATGGCTCTGTACAAGGTCATACAGTATATGAAGGAAACAACAGGTGCACTGAAAAATACCATGGCTTTGCACAGATGTACAGTACCTCAATAGTCTAATTAGTTTGACTCAATGTCCATACCTTATCTCCACACTTAGCAGCCCCTACAAACTGACAAGTCCACCTCGAGTATGCAAGGTAGGAGAATCCTTACTAGGAAAACTATAAATGTCACATGAAAGTCCAATCTTGTACCCCTTCAGTAGCACCACTTTCAGGTAAATAAACATGTAATTATTTTTTACTGTGTGTGTGACATTTTTATTATGTTGTTCAGAATGTGCAGTTCCCAAAAGAAGGTGAATGAAGATTACATCTCATCCTATACTTTAAATTGTGCCTGATTAGTGTAGAAGAGCATTTTCATAAACACTCCAAATATAGTAATACAGTAAACTTTGCATACAAAATTACTAACTACCGTATAATAAAACAGGCTCTGAGTATAGCTTTAATTAAAAAATACATAATAAAATTTTGGCAATTTGCCACTTCCCAAAAATTCTGATGAAGCATAATTGCAAAACATCCTAGGTTGGTTTCCAGTACTACAGGGGAGATCTAGGCTGGCTAGCATAGGGCTAAGAACCAAAATATATATAATAAATAAACAACATTTTAAAATAATGTGGGAAGCTTTGTTTCATAACAAGAACACGTTGCAAATGTGGGATGCTTTAAAAGGGTTGCTAGATAGCAATATTCACAAATTTATACCCATTGGCAGTAAATGCAGGAGTACTAAACTCAAACCGATGTGGCTTAACAAGAAGGTCAAGGCAGAAATGGATAACAAGAAGCGTGCTTTCAAATCATTTAAATGTAATGGAAAGGAGGAGTCATTCAAGTATTACAAGGAATGCAATAAAAATTCAAAAAAGCAATAAGAGCAGCTAAAATGGAAAATTAAAAGCAAATAGCTATAGAGAGTAAAACCAATCCTAAAAAGTTTTTTTAAATACATAGAAAGTAAAAGGTTTAAAAAAGGAGAACATAGGTCCGATAATTGATGAATTTGGAGTATTGATAAATGACGACGAAATAAAGGTGGAAATATTGAACACATTTTTTTTCATCAATGTTCACCAGAGAAGAACTGATAGTGGGAGGAGTGCATAACGATAGTGACAGTAATGATTTGTTGTTAGATACTTATTTAAGTGAAAAAGTAGTCCGGGAGAGACTAAGCAAAATTAAGATTAAAAAATCACCTCGTCCTGATGAACTTCACCCGAGGGTTCTTATAGAGCTTAGGTCAGAACTAGCAAGACCCCTATACTTGATTTTCATTAGTTCAATTAGATCAGGCATGGTACTGAAGGATTGGCAAATAACTGAGGTATTGCCATTATATAAAAAGGGCAATAAGGATTTGGAATTCACTGCCACGGAAGGTAGTAATGGCGGACTCTGTAAATGCATTTAAAAATGGATTGGATACATTTCTAATTGAAAATTATATCCAAGGTTATAACATTTCAAATATTGATGTTGTTAATCTGGGTGTTACATGATTTATATTTGTTAACTAGTCATAAAACATTACTTCAGCAGGTACATTATAATCAACACAACTTAATATAGGTTGAACATGATGGGCAATTTGCCTTTATTCAACCTCAATTACTATGTTACTATGTTACTAAATAGAAGAATCCTTTTTCACCTCAGGGACTCCTGTCAGAAAAATAGCCAATCACAAGTTGCTAGTATCGAAAAAATATGATGATAATTGGTGGATGAGAGTTGCAGTTACAATAGATATAATATTTTTGCATGGCAGATTGGGCCATTGTTGCTGAATCTGTGTCAGGTGCAGGAATGTATCTCAAATAGCCCAAACACAATATGCATGTCGCAGGACAGGACATTTAGATAAGCTTACAGTAGTAAATCTTGATACTGAGCCTTCCTTTTTGGCCAATTAAGCAATTTGTTTTTTTATTTTTCATTGAGAAGTGGTTGAAATAACAATAGCACAAACTAGACACACTTTATAAGCAAAAGTATATAGATACATGTAAATCTACCAGTATGAAAAAAGTTTCAAAATAAATATAGTTTTAACAATTTAAAAAGAAATTATTTGAGATAATGGCAAGCATCATACACAGTTCCGTAGAACTATGGAAGGCCATGATGATGCAAGCAAGCGGAAGTGTCACATAACAAGATGACTACAAATTAACTGTCATTTGTGTGCTCGAATTTAGTAAAAGGGTTCCATTACAGTTGTGCAACAACATTTTAGAACACGATTTGGAAAATTGCCACTGACTAAACAATCCATCTACGATTGACACAAACTGAATGTTTGCGTAAAGGTAAAAGCTCTTGGCGACAGCATGTATCTTAAGAACAAGTGTAGTGTTTTCATGCTATTAATCAATGCAATGGGGAAGAAATCCACAAAGAGATCAAGTCTGGAGTTAAAAATTCCACAACCATATGTTTGGAGATTTTACAAAATCGGCTGCAAATTACTTTTTACAAACTTCAGTTATTGTTGAGTTTAAGTGACTTTAAGTGACTAGGACAAAATTACATGTCTTTTTTTTTGCGCAGTAGTCTAGGACGATAAAGAAGAGGGTTTTATTGAGCGTCTATTTTTCAGTGATAAGTGGACCTTTCACACCAGTGGAAAATTAACAAACAGAATGTTCGCATATGTGGTATTGTGGTATTGAATATCTGAGATCAACAGTGGAGCATGTGTGGGATTCCTCAAATGTTAATGTCTTCTGTGCTGTCCTGTAAAAAAGTGTATGGACCCTCCTTTTTCCAAGAAAAAACTTATACAGTATATGACTACTTTTTTTTTAACAGGATGGAGAGCTGCCTCAGTGGCATGATGAAGTCAGTAATTACCACAATGATTAGCCATACATGGTCTATTCCCACTCGTGGGCATCCACGACACCCATAGAAAGGGAATAGAACCTCTGGCAAGCGCAGCGAGCCCACAACCTGTATCTTTATATGTCAAGAAAAAAGTCTTCATTCCTCTGATTCCTGTTAAGCAATTGCTGAAGTTTATGCAGAATTTTAACATGTATGTCAAGAATTCAACTACCATGTTGATATTTGCCATGTACAGTATCTCAAAGTACACACATCAAACATCTGTAAGTTTTGGTCCAGGTTTTAAGTATATCCATGGCTTAGCACAGATGACAATTTGCCTGAGGTACTAATTAATTAATCTGTTGCCAAGCTTGGATAAATTTATAACCTGGGCCATTAGGCTGCCTTAAGAAATGTGTTTAGGAACTACTGATCTAAGGTACAGTAACAAGACCTTTCATGATGTAAATGTACAATATGTATAATAATAGTATGGCTTTGATACAGATTATTTTTCCCCATAGTCCTCATACTTGTCTAAGCATTTGATTTGTTCCAATGTTACACCAATGCTTCTATCCTGGTATAGAATAAATCAGTGTCAAGCACCTGAAGCTAGGACATGATGGTTTGCTGAGTTTCCGCGTCTATTGAGAATCACCTTCGACCCAGGTGTTTCTTCAATGACCCAAAAAGATGGAAATCACTCATTTCCAGGTCAGGGCTGTAGGGAGAATAATCCTGTTCCTATCAATTGTAGCAGTTAGCAAAGGCCAAAGCCTGTTTCCAAAACATTATGTTATTACAGTACTCCTCAAAAAGTAGGTGAAGAATGTCAGCAGCTGATGTGCCATATATGCAGAAATCTTATCACACTATGCACCTCAATGTCTGACCATGTTTCCACTTGGTAGTGGGATGACTTTGTAGACCACCACATACTTTTGCAATCAATTACCATCCCCAATGACTCTTTGAGAAAGCTCTATAAGAGCAAAATGCATTAGAGGACCTGTTGCTTTTAGATCACGTTGAGAATCCCTGGATATTCAGAAGCACTGGGGTGACACACAATTGGAGGAACACAAGTGCAGCTACCATATCAAACACCAAGGATGGCTGCTTGAACCGGACATGGAGTAACTGCAGTGTGCCCTGGACCTCCTTTATTAACATCTGACACACCATAGCCAGCAACAGCTGTCAGTGAATATTCCCACATACATGTGCCACAGGAGATGGCTGTTGGTAAGCACTTTTGCTGAACTAACTGGAACAAATATGCTACATTTATATTACATCAACTGTGACTGAGTGCTACACTGTTTCAGATATTAGATTCCGAAGACTTGAATCATTGGAGGACTTTTTTATGAGGAGACTACATATAAAAACGTGCTATATAACTTTTATTAAATACATACTTCCAGATGTGCTACTAATAGATGTATGTGCACATATACATCTTTTAGAAATAGTAAAGCGGCATAAGCTGTATACTGTATTAATAATATGTTTATTTTTATTTTTTTCATACTAGCTGTTTTACCCGTTCTTCACATGGGAGTTTCTGATTTCACGGGTTAGTAAATCTATAGAGATGTAAATTTGAGACGTCTTCATGTAAGTAAATATTAATCCATGGTTGGCGTTACCCGAGGAGCACTCGTAGCAGATACGGTAAAAAAGGACCAGGACCATTTTTGTAGTTTATTACATTCTACATACTGGAGGTGGAATCCAAATTTTGCTCCTACAGTTTCTTATCCGTTTGGGCATTATCATTCATGCAACCCAAGCCATCAGTAATGACTTTATTATGTCAACCCCTTTTCATTTCTGTAGGGGAGATTTATTAAAATTCGAATTACATAGTTTCCCTATTTCCCACCTGAAGAATACCTGTTACATTTCAGCTTCATAACATATCGGGAAGTAAAAGAATTAGTGATGAGTCAGTGAGTAAGTGAGTGAGTGAGGGCTTCCACATTTATATATACAGTATATAGATCACCCTCGTGGAAATCTTAATGCAATATGACTATTTTAATTGTGCCCATCTACAAGTTTAAGTTACTACCCAACCCATAAAAGAATTAGCGTGAAGATCCATAGCCTATATGTTAATGGACAGTCTAAGGAACATATCAATTTTCAAAATGCAATTAGCTTGGCGACCCTGAAAACTATGGATTTGACACTAATGTCGGTCACCCCCATGTTGATCGGAGCTGAACTTGGACTTAAACGGCATCGGGAATGTCGCTATTCATCTCAGTGACCCTGCAAATGATCGGATTTTACATGAAACCCCCTTCCCACCCCCACCCCTAGGGGTGCTAGGGGTGTCTTACACCCCACAGTATTTTTTTGCAGATTGTAAGTCATATGTGTTCCAAGTTTGGTGTAAATTGTTCCAGGCATTCCAGAGTTATGCCCGAAAACTATGGATTTTCACTAGTGATGTGCACCGTAAATTTTTCGGGTTTTGTGTTTTGGTTTTTGATTCGGTTCAGCGGCCGTGTTATGGATTCGGACGCGTTTTGGCAAAACCTCCCTGAAATTTTTTTGTCGGATTCGGGTGTGTTTTGGATTCGGGTGTTTTTTTTACAAAAAACCCTCAAAAACAGCTTAAATCATAGAATTTGGGGGTCATTTTGACCCCATAGTATTATTAACCTCAATAACCATAATTTACACTCATTTTCAGTCTATTCTGAACACCTCACACCTCACAATATTATTTTTAGTCCTAAAATTTGCACCGAGGTCGCTGGATGGCTAAGCTAAGCGACACAAGTGGCCAACACAAACACCTGGCCCATTTAGGAGTGGCACTGCAGTGTCAGGCAGGATGGCACTTCAAAAAAATTGTCCCCAAACAGCACATGATGCAAAGAAAAAAAGAGGCGCACCAAGGTCCCTGTGTGACTAAGCTAAGCGACACAAGTGGCCGACACAAACACCTGGCCCATCTAGGAGTGGCACTGTAGTGTCAGACAGGATGGCACTTCAAAAAAATAGTCCCCAAACAGCACATGATGCAAAGAAAAAAAGAGGCGCAATGAGGTAGCTGTGTGACTAAGCTAAGCGACCCAAGTGGCCGACACAAACACCTGGCCCATCTAGGAGTGGCACTGCAGTGTCAGACAGGATGGCACTTCAAAAAAATAGTCCCCAAACAGCACATGATGCAAAGGAAAAAAAAGGCGCAATGAGGTAGCTGTGTGAGTAAGCTAAGCGACCCAAGTGGCCGACACAAACACCTGGCCCATCTAGGAGTGGCACTGCAGTGTCAGACAGGATGGCAGATTTAAAAAATAGTCCCCAAACAGCACATGATGCAAAGAAAAAAAGAGGTGCAATGAGGTAGCTGTGTGACTAAGCTAAGCGACCCAAGTGGCCGACACAAACACCTTGCCCATCTTTGAGTGGAACTGTAGTGTCAGACAGGATGGCACTTCAAAAAAATAGTCCCCAAACAGCACATGATGCAAAGAAAAAAAGAGGCGCAATGAGGTAGCTGTGTGACTAAGCTAAGCGACCCAAGTGGCCGACACAAACACCTGGCCCATCTAGGAGTGGCACTGCAGTGTCAGACAGGATGGCACTTCAAAAAAATAGTCCCCAAACAGCACATGATGCAAAGAAAAAAAGAGGTGCAATGAGGTAGCTGTGTGACTAAGCTAAGCGACCCAAGTGGCCGACACAAACACCTGGCCCATCTTGGAGTAGCACTGCAGTGTCAGACAGGATGTCAGATTTAAAAAATAGTCCCCAAACAGCACATGATGCAAAGAAAAAAAGAGGCGCAATGAGGTAGCTGTGTGACTAAGCTAAGCGACACAAGTGGCCGACACAAACACCTGGCCCATCTAGGAGTGGCACTGCAGTGTCAGGCACTTCAAAAAAATTGTCCCCAAACAGCACATGATGCAAAGAAAAATGAAAGAAAAAAGAGGTGCAAGATGGAATTTTCCTTGGGCCCTCCCACCCACCCTTATGTTGTATAAACAGGACATTCACACTTTAACGAACTCATCATTTCAGCGACAGGGTCTGCCACATGACTGTGACTGAAATGACTGGTTGGTTTGGGCCCCCACCAAAAAAGAAGCAATCAATCTCTCCTTGCACAAACTGGCTCTACAGAGGCAAGATGTCCACCTCATCATCATCCTCCGATTCCTCACCCCTTTCACTGTGTACATCCCCCTCCTCACAGATTATTAATTTGTCCCCACTGGAATCCACCATCTCAGATCCCTGTGTACTTTCTGGAGGCAATTGCTGGTGAATGTCTCCATGGATGAATTGATTATAATTCATTTTGATGAGCATCATCTTCTCCACATTTTCTGGAAGTAACCTCGTACGCCGATTGCTGACAAGGTGAGCGGCTGCACTAAGCACTCTTTCAGAGTACACACTGGATGGAGGGCAACTTAGGTAGAATAAAGCCAGTTTGTGCAAGGGCCTCCAAATTGCCTCTTTTTCCTGCCAGTATACGTACGGACTGTCTGACGTGCCTACTTGGATGCGGTCACTCATATAATCCTCCACCATTCTTTCAATGGTGAGAGAATCATATGCAGTGACAGTAGACGACATGTCAGTAATCGTTGCCAGGTCCTTCAGTCCGGACCAGATGTCAGCACTCACTCCAGACTGCCCTGCATCACCACCAGTGGGTGGGCTCGGAATTCTTAGCCTTTTCCTCGCACCCCCAGTTGCGGGAGAATGTGAAGGAGGAGCTGTTGACGGGTCACGTTCCGCTTGACTTGACAATTTTCTCACCAGCAGGTCTTTGAACCTCTGCAGACTTGTGTCTGCCGGAAAGAAAGATACAACGTAGGTTTTAAATCTAGGATCGAGCACGGTGGCCAAAATGTAGTGCTCTGATTTCAACAGATTGACCACCCGTGAATCCTGGTTAAGCTAATTGAGGGCTCCATCCACAAGTCCCACATGCCTAGCGGAATCGCTCTGTTTTAGCTCCTCCTTCAATGTCTACAGCTTATTCTGCAAAAGCCTGATGAGGGGAATGACCTGACTCAGGCTGGCAGTGTCTGAACTGACTTCACGTGTGGCAAGTTCAAAGGGTTGCAGAACCTTACACAACGTTGAAATCATTCTCCACTGCGCTTGAGTCAGGTGCATTCCCCCTCCTTTGCCTATATCGTGGGCAGATGTATAGGCTTGAATGGCCTTTTGCTGCTCCTCCATCCTCTGAAGCATATAGAGGGTTGAATTCCACCTCGTTACCATCTCTTGCTTCAGCTGATGGCAGGGCAGGTTCAGGAATGTTTGGTGGTGCTCCAGTCTTTGGCACGCGGTGGCTGAATGCCGAAAGTGGCCCGCAATTCTTTGGGCCACCGACAGCATCTCTTGCACTCCCCTGTCGTTTTTTAAATAATTCTGCACCACCAAATTCAATGTATGTGCAAAACATGGGACGTGCTGGAATTTGCCCAGATGTAATGCACGCTCAATATTGGTGGCGTTGTCTGATGTCACAAATACCCAGGAGAGTCCTATTGGGGTAAGCCATTCTGCGATGATGTTCCTCAGTTTCCGTAAGAGGTTGTCAGCTGTTTGCCTCTTATGGAAAGCGGTGATACAAAGCGTAGCCTGCCTAGGAACGAGTTGGTGTTTGCGAGATGCTGCTACTGGTGCCGCCGCTGCTGTTCTTGCTGCGGGAGGCAATACATCTACCCAGTGGGCTGTCACAGTCATATAGTCCTGAGTCTGCTCTGCTCCACTTGTCCACATGTCCGTGGTTAAGTGGACATTGGGTACAACTGCATTTTTTAGGACACTGGTGACTTTTTTTCTGATGTCTGTGTACATTTTCGGTATCGCCTGCCTAGAGAAATGGAACCTAGATGGTATTTGGTACCGGGGACACAGTACCTCAATCAAGTCTCTAGTTGCCTCTGAATTAACGATGGATACCGGAACCATGTTTCTCACCACCCAGGCTGACAAGACCTGAGTTATCCACTTTGCAGCAGGATGACTGCTGTGATATTTCATCTTCCTCGCAAAGGACTGTTGGACAGTCAATTGCTTACTGGAAGTAGTACAAGTGGTCTTCCGACTTCCCCTCTGGGATGACGATCGACTCCCAGCAGCAACAACAGCAGCGCCAGCAGCAGTAGGCATTACACTCAAGGATGCATCGGAGGAATCCCAGGCAGGAGAGGACTCATCAGACTTGCCAGTGACATGGCCTGCAGGACTATTGGCTTTCCTGTGTAAGGTGGAAATTGACACTGAGGGAGTTGGTGGTGTGGTTTGCATGAGCTTGGTTACAAGAGGAAGGGATTTAGTGGTCAGTGGACTGCTTCCGCTGTCATCCAAATTTTTGAACTTGTCACTGACTTATGATGAATGCGCTGCAGGTGACGTATAAGGGAGGATGTTCCGAGGTGGTTTACGCCCTTACCCCTACTTATTACAGCTTGACAAAGGCAATATACGGCTTGACACCTGTTGTCCGCATTTGTGTTGAAATAATTCCACACCGAAGAGCTGATTTTTTTTGTATAGGGACCAGGCATGTCAATGGCCATATTCGTCCCATGGACAACAGGTGTCTCCCCGGGTGCCTGACTTAAACAAACCACCTCACCATCAGAATACTCCTTGTCAATTTCCTCCCCAGCGCCAGCAACACCAATATCCTCATCCTGGTGTACTTCAACAGTGACATCTTCAATTTGACTATCAGGAACTGGACTGCGGGTGCTCCTTCCAGCACTTGCAGGGGGCGTGCAAATGATGGAAGGCGCAAGCTCTTCCCGTCCAGTGTTGGGAAGGTCAGGCATCGCAACCGACACAATTGGACTCTCCTTGGGGATTTGTGATTTAGAAGAACGCACAGTTCTTTGCTGTGCTTTTGCCAGCTTAAGTCTTTTCATTTTTCTAGCGAGAGGATGAGTGCTTCCATCCTCATGTGAATCTGAACCACTGGCCATGAACATAGGCCAGGGCCTCAGCCGTTCCTTGCCACTCCGTGTCGTAAATGGCATATTGGCAAGTTTACGCTTCTCATCAGATGCTTTCAATTTTGAATTTTGGGTCATTTTACTGGACTTTTGTTTTTTGGATTTTACATGCTCTCTACTATGACATTGGGCATCGGCCTTGGCAGACGACGTTGATGGCATTTCATCGTCTCGGCCATGACTAGTGGCAGCAGCTTCAGCAGGAGGTGGAAGTGGATCTTGATCTTTCCCTATTTTAACCTCCACATTTTTGTTCTCCATTTTTTAATGTGTGGAATTATATGCCAGTATCAATAGCAATGGCCTACTACTATATATACTGCGCACAACTAAAATGCACCACAGGTATGGATGGATAGTATACTTGACGACACAGAGGTAGGTACAGCAGTGGCCTACTGTACCGTAATGCTATATATTATATACTGGTGGTCAGCAAACTGTGCAAAACTGAAATGCACCACAGGTATGGATGGATAGTATACTTGACGACACAGAGGTAGGAACAGCAGTGGCCTACTGTACCGTTATGCTATATATTATATACTGGTGGTCAGCAAACTGTGCAAAACTGAAATGCACCACAGGTATAGATGGATAGTATACTTGACGACACAGAGGTAGGTACAGCAGTGGCCTACTGTACCGTAATGCTATATATTATATACTGGTGGTCAGCAAACTGTGCAAAACTTAAATGCACCACAGGTATGGATGGATAGTATACTTGACGACACAGAAGTAGGTACAGCAGTGGCCTTCTGTACCGTACTCCTATATATTATATACTGGTGGTCAGCAAAATTATGCACTGTACTCCTACTATATACTACAATGCAGCACAGATATGGAGTGTTTTTCAGGCAGACAAGTTAACGTATACTGGTGGTCACTGGTCAGCAAAACTCTGCACTGTACTCCTCCTATATAATATTATACTGGTGGTCCCCAGTCCCCACAATAAAGCAGTGTGAGCACAGATATATGCAGCACACTGAGCACAGATATGGAGTGTTTTTCAGGCAGACAACGTATACTGGTGGTCACTGTCAGCAAAACTCTGCACTGTACTCCTCCTATATAATACAGCTGCTCCCCAGTCCCCACAATTAAGCAGTGTGAGCACAGATATATGCAGCACACTGAGCACAGATAAGGAGCGTTTTTTTCAGGCAGAGAACGGATAACACTGGTGGTCACTGATCAGCAAAACTCTGCACTGTACTCCTCCTATATTAATATACATCTGCTCCCCAGTCCCCACAATTAAGATATAAGCAAGCACAAATATTTGCATCAACAATGAATAAACGCAGAGGACGCCAGCCACGTTCTCTCCCTAACATTTCCAATGGTGAAAATGGCGGCGTCGCGCGGCTGCTTATATAGAATCCGAATCTTGCGAGAATCCGACTGCGGGATGATGACGTTCGGGCCTGCTCGGATTAACCGAGCCATACGGGAGAATCCGAGTATACCTCGGACCTGTGTAAAATGGGTGAAGTTCGGGGGGGTTCGGGTTCAGCAAAACTCTGCACTGTACTCCTCCTATATAATATTATACTGGTGGTCCCCAGTCCCCACAATAAAGCAGTGTGAGCACAGATATATGCAGCACACTGAGCACAGATATGGAGTGTTTTTCAGGCAGACAACGTATACTGGTGGTCACTGTCAGCAAAACTCTGCACTGTACTCCTCCTATATAATACAGCTGCTCCCCAGTCCCCACAATTAAGCAGTGTGAGCACAGATATATGCAGCACACTGAGCACAGATAAGGAGCGTTTTTTTCAGGCAGAGAACGGATAAAACTGGTGGTCACTGATCAGCAAAACTCTGCACTGTACTCCTCCTATATTAATATACATCTGCTCCCCAGTCCCCACAATTAAGATATAAGCAAGCACAAATATTTGCATCAACAATGAATAAACGCAGAGGACGCCAGCCACGTTCTCTCCCTAACATTTCCAATGGTGAAAATGGCGGCGTCGCGCGGCTGCTTATATAGAATCCGAATCTCGCGAGAATCCGACTGCGGGATGATGACGTTCGGGCCTGCTCGGATTAACCGAGCCATACGGGAGAATCCGAGTATACCTCGGACCTGTGTAAAATGGGTGAAGTTCGGGGGGGTTCGGTTTCCGAGGAACCGAAAACGCTCATCGCTAATTTTTACATGTCACCCCTTTCCCACCCCCACCCCTATGGGTGCTAATGGTGTCTTACCCCCACAGTATTTCTTTCCAGATTGTAAGTCATATGTGTACCAAGTTAGGTGTAAATTGTTCCAGGCATTCCAGAGTTATGCTTGAAAACTATGGATTTACATGTCATCAGAGCCGGCCATAGGCATAGGCAAACTAGGCAATTGCCTAGGGCATTTGATATGCCTAGGGGCATCAGCAGCTTCTGCTGATTAAAATGATATGTGGCATGCCTATATTCGGTGTGTAGCATTTCTTATGCAGATACAGCCACAGTATCACACAGTATATAGGCATGCTGCATATCAGTTTAATCAGCAAAAGCTGCTTGTGCATCCTAGCCACATAGCAATGCAAATAAGATGCATTTTCATTAAAAAAAGGTGCCCGATGTTAGCATTGATGCAAGATTTGTGAGGACACATATGTATCCAAGCAGAGGCAGAGGTCACAGTGTTAGTGGAAGTGTGAGTGCTGTGTGTATGTGAGTGGGTTGGTTGTGCAGTAGTGTTCAGAATATGTGTA
Organism: Pseudophryne corroboree; assembly: GCF_028390025.1. Lineage (NCBI taxonomy): Eukaryota > Metazoa > Chordata > Amphibia > Anura > Myobatrachidae > Pseudophryne > Pseudophryne corroboree. Next base: position 220,154,515 of record NC_086444.1, on the reverse strand, counting down.
AGGAGCATTATGTGTGTCATGTAAAAATGCATTAATAATGTGCAACATATGTGTAAAAGGCCACTATGTGTGTCATTATGTGTATAAGGGCATTAATAATGTGCGGCATATGTGTAACAGGGTACCACTGTATGTGTGTCATTATGTGTATAGGGGCACTAATAATGTGCAGCAAATGTGTAGGGGGCACTATGTGTGTCAATATGTGTATAAGGTCATTAATAATGTGTGGCATATGTGTAAGGGACATTATGTGTAAAAGGGCATTAATAAGGGTTGGCATAATGTGTAAGGCGCATTATGTTTATAAGGACATTAATAATGTATGTCATATGTGTAAGGGACATCACTGTGTGGAATTGTGTATAAATGCATTACTAATGTGTGGCATTATGTATATAAGGTGCTCTACTATGTGGCGTTGCATATAGAAAGGGCACTACTGTGTCGTCTAATGTGAATAAAGAGCAATAAGGTGTGGTGTAATGTGAATAAGGAGCAATTCAGTGTGATGTAATGTGAATAAGGGGCTCTACTGTGAGGAGTAACGTTTATAAGGTAAAGTGATATTACTTTGGGATGTAATATGAATTATGGACACTATCGCAAGATAAAATGTGAATAAAGTTGCAGTACTGTATGGCGTAATTGGAATTGGGGTTACTATTGTGTGGCGATGCCCCTTCCCAGCAAGAAGATGCCCCTTTTTGGGCTGTGCGTCAAATGTGCGAACTGTTCCTATTTAAAATATAGGGGGTACAAGAACTGCTATGGGTGAGGGGTGGTGGTGCTGGGAAAGAGGTGCAAGGTCAGAGGCAGAACCAGCGGTAGTGCTAGGGGGCACCAGCCAAAATCTTGCCTAGGGCATCATATTGATTAGGGCCGGCTCTGCATGTCATCCACTTCCCACTCCCACCACCAGGAGTGCTAGGGGTGTTTTACCCCAACAGTATTTTCTTACAGATTGTAATTCATATGTGTACCAAGTTTGGTGTAAATTGCTCCTGGCATTACAGATTTATGCTGGAACATACATACACACATATACACATACACACACACATACATTCATTTATATATATATATATATATATATGTCAAATTCTCTTCAGCCATAACAGTCTGTTTTTACATTAGTGCAAGCTCTGTGAGTTTCAGTGTGGATTGTACCTTGCGTCAGGACCCCCATTTTGCCATGGAAAAGAAAGAGGAACCTCCCCAGGTTACCCAAATACAATGACGAGACCCATGGGTTAAGTGACATAGATTTCATTAGACAGGATCATTCTGTCATGTTTTACCTGTTTCAAGGAAAAATTTATAGCAACATTAACAATGCGCCACAGTGTCAAGAGAATAGGCCCAATATGGGTAACACTACAATATCTCAATTAGAATAATTTATCACGGCTCTTGCCACTTGCAACCCTGTAGGCTTTATATTCAATTACTATTAGTGAAAAAAATATCTTAATATCAGCTCCATTCTGAGCTTTAACACTTTACCGTTCTATAAACAATACAAATGAATGTCATGTGATTCAAAAGGTTACACCCTGTCCCCTAACTGTTAAACTCCATAACTAAAGCAGGAATATTCACAACCTATTATTTCTTACCAGAGAGTTTTAGCAACAACAACACAACATTTTTATTTGATCATTTGCAGATAATACAATACAAGGTAGGCAATGAATCTGCAGGCAAATGAGTCCTGTAATACACAGATATACTGTAACAACTTGTAAATAAAGAATTCTTAAAATCTTCCCTGGCCAGGCTTGCATATAAGATCCAGAGAACAAGTAGAGAGATCATTTTACACAATATGGGGCTGAGAAGAATTTGCTGAGTGTCTGTAATTTCCAATAAATGTTGGTATAATATCATCTGACTCAATAGCGTTGAAGACTGGAATAGTGCTGTCACAGATTATCAAACAATGCTGCCTACTTTATTTGTAGGCATTTAGGGGCGAATAGTTTGCTATACATTAGAATGAAACAGTAACCAGTACTCTACATGCAAAGATTAAATACTGGGGATCAAGTTGGTCACCAAAAAATCTGTATGTTTTGTTCCCCCTGTTCACCCTGTTATATAGGATTGGAGACTGACACTTACATTTCAGTTCTCACCTGCATGCACATAATGGTTTCTTTAGAATGTTCAGCAATCAAATGATGGGATAAACACCTTATAATGCACACTTACATAATCTTACGAAACCCGTAAAGTTTCTTTCACAGCATCCTGTTTCTCAATGGATGTACAGTATGTTAAACAAATCTTCAAGACTGACATATCCTCTGTATATTAACTATAAGAATATACAGAGATTCAGTCGACAACACAATGTTGACAGTTATGATGTGACAATGTTAATATGTCATCTGAAATGTCAGCATATTGCACAATACCGACATTAGGGATAGGCTGCAGGAGCGGTGTTTAGAGTTAGGCTTTGGGGTACCATACTCACCACAGGTGAATCTGCCAGAACTCCATGTCAGCTAACACAAGACACACCTGGAGCCTCCGGTGCGCAATCTAATCTTGTCAACATTTCATCGATGATGACATGATGAATGTCAACATGGTCAATATCAACATTCTAAGCATGTTGACGTAGTATGTCTACATTATAACATTATGAATGTTAACAAAACAAATCCAACAAGCTTACACAAATTATATGCTACTTGATGAGTTTGGTAGAATCACATTGACTCATGGGTGCATCTAGAGAATAGGAGGCCTGTGTGCAAGCTCCTCTCTAGCTGCAGCACTGTAGCTCTGGGCACTAGGGTTAATTGGGGACCCTAGTGCTGTCCCAGAGTCTAGAGCGCATGCACAGGTCTCCAGGAAAATGGAACAGTGGCCATGTTCCCAATGATTTTTCCTACTGCCCATGCACAAAACTCCTAGACAATGTCCACCGCACCATGTTCCCAGTGATTTCCACAGTGCTGCTGCTGCTCTGTGGGACTCCAGAGGGTGAGTACTGAAAATAATGGCTGCATGATGTGCGGTGTCAGCCATCCTTGACCACAGGGGCCCGTGTTCACTACACACACTGCACCCATTATAAATATGTAAGTGCATTGACTGTATAATGAATTGATATCTACTGGAATTGCTCAGTTAAAATAGCATTGCCTATGAACATTTATAGCATATTTTGGAGTCCAGCCTCGATTCCTCCACAGTGGGCACAAAGACAATGTTGTGTATACATTTGCTCATACTTTCATAGTTACTTTAAACTAAATAATAATAATTTTCATGTTCTTTCATTTTATGATTTAAAAAGGGACATTAAGAGTAAACTTTAAAAAAAAGTTCTTGTTGCTTACCAAAACTAATGCTATGAGTTGTCAATTAAACAAATAAAAATCTGTAACCTTTTCTATAGCTATAAAGTCCTATGTTAATTCAATATACAGTTTAAAGTAGCAAACTGTGTACTTTGGGTCTAAAGTATATATCGCTCATCACAAACGGAAGTTCAACTAGAGTCTTCAACTTGCAGAAATAATATATCCTGGATACATGGACAGCATACACCGAGAGAGAGTATTAGAGGATAGCCTCCTAAGCTCCGAATGGTTCTTCATAAGAGGCGAGGCTTCAAAACTCTGGTTGGCTTTTCCTATACTTTTTAATGTATTTATTATAAAATTATAAACTGATGAGGGCTGATCGGTTTCTGAACTCATTAGATAATGTAATTTTACTTGATATGAATCATATGATACATAGTTTTCTATTCTTTTAACAATGTCTAATCACGCTTAGTGAGCATTCTCACTATCCATATACATCCACGCAGTGGTGAGAGGGACAGAAGCTATCTGCAAATAATCATAGCATTGAAGCATTAAATTACAATTAAGTATAAAGGTGTTATTTGCTCAACCTACATCGTTTTCTATTTCAATCAGAAATAAGGCCACTTCTGAGAAGAATTGCTTTGAATGTACTAGATTTTCTATCATTTTTGATGAACAAATTCTTACTGAGTATTCTTACTGTCGGACTCTCCTACTGTACTACAGTATTACCTAATCTGAAAATGAACATTCATTATAAGCTCAGCAACAGTTACAATACATGTTCTCTTATTGGGACATAGCCACAAAGGACTACAGAATTCTATTTTGTAAATGATTAAAGAGAACCTGTCACCTCTATAATTATAAAATAATTACTAATGCATGATCACATCAAAGTCAAAATTTTCATTCTGTAGCTTTGAATAAAAGCTGAAAGATTTTCAACTCACCTCAAACTATCTGTAAATACAGTGTGAAAGTAACTTTATATGAGCATACCATATCAATGAGAGATTAAAATGGCTATGGAGATGTGTTAATTTTCCATTTACACTGTGGCTCAAGTTACACAAAAAAGCCACTCTCAGCGCGACAGGTCCCACGTGACTCAGCCACGATGAGCATCTTTTTCACTCAAAATACGCATCTTATTAGCATCATTACAACAGCTAAAACTGACAAAACTACACTGACCACTGAGGCTTGCGGCATTGTACATCTGTGGGCGACTGAGTCTGAATCTGTCTATAATAGGTTTCCAACACTAGTATCTCCAACTGTCTCTCTGCTATCTCTTCTTGGATGTCCCAGCGCTTTCTTAAACTAAACATGTCTAAGACTGAGCTGATCCTCTTCCCACCCTCCTGAACAACCTCACCTCTCACAATTTCATTATCTATTGATGGCCCTACTATCTCCTCTAGCTCCCAAGTGTGCTGTCTTAATCCTTGACTCCTCCCTCTCCTTCAAACCACACATTCAGCACCTCTCACAAATCTGCCATTTTCATCTAAAAAATATTTCCAGGATCTGACCCTTTCTGACCCAGGATGCTACTAAGACCCTTATTCACTCACTGATCATCTCCAGACTAGACTACTGTAATCTCCTCCTGACTGGCATACCTGACAAATGCCTCTCTCCACTCCAATAAATCCTCACAAAGTGAACTACATCCACCTCGCCATTTACTGGCTTCCCTTCCCTTTCAGAATCCAATTCAAGCCTCTCATACTCACCTACAAATCCCTCACCCACTCCTCTCCCATTTACATGTCTGACCTTATCTCCCTTTACACTCCCACCCATCCTCTTCACTCTGCTAATTTCACCGACTCTCCTGCCAACTGATTACTTCATCCCACTCCTACCATCTAGATTTTTCATGTGCTGCTCCCTTTTTCTGGAATTCTCTACCTCTCCCCCTCTGACTCTCCAACTCTCTATAACACGACAAATGGGCTCTGAAGACCCACTGCTTCACCAAACCTAGCCAAAGCTCATCCTAAACCTCTGTTCCACACTCTGTCTCCACCCATCTGTGTCACCCCAGTCTGTCTGCCACTCCCCTTTAGAATGTAAGCTCTCATGAGCAGGGCCCTCTTCCCTCATGTTCTTATCCTTTTCTTACTTTAGTAATCTTAAACTGCACCAAATCATGCAGTTTTCTGCCACCCTGATACTTATTTCAGTGTCATCTGCTGCTGTAGCTATGTTTTTTTACCCTGTACTTGTCCTATATTGTCTTCAACTGTAAGTCGCTGTTTCCTGTTTTAATTATTTGCTTATGTACTCTGTAATTGGGCACTGCGGAACCCTTGTGGTGCCATATAAATAAAGGATAATAATAAAGTGTACACAGCTTTTATAGAGGCTGTGCTTTATCTGTGTCTTTGTACAAGTGCATGATTAAAGTCACGTCCTGGTGTCTCTGGTAAACGGTGAGTGGCTTTATGCTGTATCTGTAATGCGAATAGAATACAACACAAATATATATATATATATATATATATATATATATGGTACACTGCACATCTCAGTCATACCGTGAATCTAGCGCCTTATGGCATACAGACGTTCATTGTATGAAGACACATTTGTAGACTTCTATGCAGATAGTAGGCTTAGAATTTTGAAAATCCAAGAACTGGGCTACATTTGCTTCTCAGAAAAATCTTGTGGCACACTTCTCACATCACCTCACAATGATTTTCTGTGCAATAAAAGTTAAACACTCACACATGGCTTTTGTAGTACCATCACACCCCACTTATGGAATTGAAGCATCAAGTGAAGAGATAACATGATAATACACTTCTGTAAATATAGACAACCAGTGCATAGACCAGCAAGGTGACAATCAATCAGTGTGACATAGATGTGGAGTTATAGTAACGTCACTGTTAGTGCATCATGTCATGTCTCTGCTACTCTGCCTCCAGTCCATGCTGTGGTCTACTTCCTATTAGAAAAACACTCCTTATCTGTGCTCAGTGTGCTACAAATATCTGTGCTCAGTGTGCTTTATTGTGGGGACTGGGGACCACCAGCATTATATAGTAGGAGGACAGTGCAGAGTTTTGCTGACCAGTGACCACCAGTATTATATGTTATCTGCCTGAAAAATGCTCCATATCTGTGCTGCATTGTAGTATATAGTAGGAGGACAGTGCAGAATTTTGCTGACCAGTGACCACCAGTATTATATCAGTACGGTACAGTAGTCCACTGCTCTACCTACCTCTGTGTCATCAAGTATACTTTCCATCCATACCTGTCTTGCATTTTAGTTGTTGTGTGCAGTAAATATAGTAGGAGGACAGTGCATAATTTTGCTGACCACCAGTATATAATATATAGCAGTATGGTACAGTAGGCCACTGCTCTACCTACCTCTGTGTCATCAAGTATACTATCCATCCATACCTGTGGTGCATTTTAGTTGTTGTGCGCAGTATATATAGTAGTAGGACAGTGCATAATTTTGCTGACCACCAGTATATAATTTATAGCAGTACGGTGCAGTAGGCCACTGCTCTACCTACCTCTGTGTCGTCAAGTATACTATCCATCCATACCTGTGGTGCATTTTAGTTGTTGTGCGCAGTATGTATAGTAGGAGGACAGTGCATAATTTTGCTGACCTCCAGTATATAATATATAGCAGTACGGTACAGTAGGCCACTGCTCTGCCTACCTCTGTGTCGTCAAGTATACTATCCATCCATACCTGTGGTGCATTTTAGTTGTTGTGCACAGTATATATAGTAGGAGGACAGTGCATAATTTTGCTGACCACCAGTATATAATATAATAGTTCAGTAGAGAGCATGTAAAAATCCAAAAAACAAAAGTTCAGTAAAATGATCCAAAAATCAAAATTAAAAGCGTCTGATGAGAAGCATAAACTTGCCAATATGCCATTTACGAGACGGAGTGGCAAAGAACGGCTGAGGCCCTGGCCTATGTTCATGGCTAGTGGTTCAGAGTCACATGAGGATGGAAGCACTCATCCTTTCGCTAGAAAACTGCAGTGCCACTTCTAGATGGGCCAGGTGTTTGTGTCGGCCACTTGGGTCGCTTAGCTTAGTCACACAGCTACCTCATTACACCTCTTTTTTTCTTTGCATCATGTGCTGTTTGGGGACTATTTTTTAAATCTGCCATCCTGTCTGACACTGCAGTGCCACTCGTAGATGGGCCAGGTGTTTGTGTCGGCCACTGAGGTCGCTTAGCTTAGCCATCCAGCGACCTTGGTGCACCTCTTTTTTTCTTTGCATCATGTGCTGTTTGGGGGCTATTTTTTTAAGTGCCATCCTGTCTTACACTGCAGTGCCACTCCTAGATGGGCCAGGTGTTTGTGTCGGCCACTTGGGTCGCTTAGCTTAGCCATCCAGTGACCATGGTGCACCTCTTTTTTTCTTTGCATCATGTGCTGTTTGGGGACTATTTTTTGAAGTGCCATCCTGTCTGACACTGCTGTGCCACTCCTAGATGGGCCAGGTGTTTGTGTCGGCCACTTGTGTCGCTTAGCTTAGTCACACAGCTACCTCATTGTACCTCTTTTTTTCTTTGCATTATGTGCTGTTTGGGGACTATTTTTTAAATCTGCCATCCTGTCTGACACTGCAGTGCCACTATTAGATGGGCCAGGTGTTTGTGTCGGCCACTTGTGTCGCTTAGCATAGTCACACAGCTACCTCATTGCACCTCTTTTTTTCTTTGCATCATGTGCTGTTTGGGGACTATTTTTTAAATCTGCCATCCTGTCTGACACTGCAGTGCCACTCCTAGATGGGCAAGGTGTTTGTGTCGGCCACTTGGGTCGCTTAGCTTAGCCATCCAGCGACCTCGGTGCAAATTTTAGGACTAAAAATAATATTGTGAGGTATGAGGTGTTCAGAATAGACTAGAAATGAGTGGAAATTATGGTTATTGAGGTTAATAATACTATGGGATCAAAATGACCCCCAAATTCTATGATTTAAGCTGTTTTTGAGGGGTTTTTGTAAAAAAACACCCGAATCCAAAACACACCCGAATCCGACAAAAAATTTTCAGGGAGGTTTTGCCAAAATGAGTCCGAATCCAAAACACGGCCGCGGAACCAAATCCAAAACCATAACACAAAACCCGAAAAATGTCCGGTGCACATCACTACTTCCTATAAGTAATCCTTTTGGATGTGGGTGAAACTAAAGTGTATAGTGGACAGCCCCAGTAAAAGAGATAGTTGTGGAGTCTGCGAGGAGATGTATTTATCAAACACTGGGTTGTACCTTTGGAGGTGAAGGTAAGTTAGATATGGCCAGCAAAGCCTGCCTTAGCTATAGGCAAACTAAGCATTTGCCTAGGGCATCCAAGCATGTCTATGGGCATCCAAGCATGTCCCTGCAGTATCTCATGCTGGTAGGGACAGTCTGCAAACTATCTGTAACTTTCCAAATGTGTTCAATCAGTACTTGTATACACTGCAGTTTATATTCATCAAATAGAATGCAGACAGCCCCTTAAACTCCCTCTGACATGCTTGAATGCCCCTGACTTGTGAGACCTCATAGAAGCAGAATCCCAGTAACTGCAATTCCTGGACATGTGACATTATCACTGACTATATAAGGTTATTACTGAATGGCTCCTTATGAAACCACATGTGTTTTTTGGAAAACTGCTCCTCATGAATGCTTCTGCACATGGGGGAGGCTGACCCTGCTGTCCTTTGTGTGTCCCTTATCCCTGAGCAAACCCCAGGTGTCTGCAGGGACATAACATGGACAGTGTTCTCCCCACACTTTAATTCTCAGTCAGTCCATGCTGTAAAATTCCCCTGCCATCCAGCACTGTAACATGGTCAGTAAGTTGCGTCACACTTTTTCTATATGAAACATCAGTGCAGTGTGACTTTCGGATGCATCAGACTGGAGGGCAGAGCATATCACTCCCACAGTATAAAATAAAGGGGATGCAGTTGCCAGGCATAACAGACACCAGCAAACACAAACAGTGAAGAGAATGGACAGTTGCTATCAGGGGTTAAAGTGAGCCAGAACGGGGCGGAAATGTGTTCCATCAGTTCCACTTGGAGACGGACGCCAGGAGGATGACAGCGATCGGACCCGGGAGTGGGGCTTGGTAAGTATGGCGTTTTTTTTAAGGCATGTCTACTGGGGGCGAGCTACAGGGGGCAAGCTACAAGGGGTAAACTAAAGGGGCGCAATACTACTGGGGGCATTACTACTTGGGGCACACTATTGGGGGCATATCTACAGGGGCTAAACTACTGGGGGCATTACTATTTGGGGACTAAATTACAGGGGCTAAACTACAAGGGGCATTACTACAGGGGGGCCAAACCACAAGGAGACAAACTACAGAGGGCATTACTACTGGGGGCATTACTACTTGGGGCAAGCTACATGGGGCTAACTACTGGGAGCAAGCTACTGGGGGCAAACTACAGGCGTGCATTACTACTGGGGGCATTACTACTGGGGGCATTACTACTGGGGGCATAACTACAGGGGTATTACTACTGGGGGCAAACTACAGTGGCATTACTACAGCAGGGCTAAACTACAAGGGGGCATTACTACTGGGGGTTAAACTACTGGGGGCATTACTACTGGGGGCAAGCTACATGGAGCTAACTACTGGGGGCTAACTACTGGGGGAAAACGACATGGGTGCATTACTACTGGGGACATATCTACAGGGGCACATTACTACTGGGGGCATAACTACAGGGGTGAAAACTACAGGGGGCATAACTACAGGGGCTAAACTACTGGGGGCATTCCTACTTGGGGCAAACTACATGGGGCTACACTACTGGGGGCATTACTACTGGGTGCATAACTGCAGGGGCTAAACTACAGGGGGCATTACCACTGGGGGCTAAACTACATGGGGCTAAACTACTGGGGGCATTACTACTGGTGGGCTAAACTACTGGGGGCATAACTGCAGGGGCTAAACTACAGGGGGCATTACCACTGGGGGCTAAACTACATGGGGCTAAACTACTGGGGGCATTATTACTGGTGGGCTAAACTACTGGGGGCATAACTGCAGGGGCTAAACTACAGGGGGCATTGCCACTGGGGGTTAAACTACATGGGGCTAAACTACTGGGGGCATTACTACTGGGGGCTAAACTACTGGGGGCATAACTGCAGTGGCTAAACTACAGGGGGCATTACCACTGGGGGCTAAACTGCATGGGGCAAACTACATGAGGATTAAACTACAGGGGCTAAACTATTGGGGGCATTATTACTGGGAGGCTAAACCAAAGTGGGGGTAAACTACTGGGGTCATAACTGCAGGGGCATTACTACTGGGGGCATTACTACTGGGGTCATAACTACTGGGGCTAAACTACATGGGGCTAAACAACTGGGGGCATTACTACAGCTAACATTACTACTGGGGCAATACTACACAGGGGCATTACCATTAAGGGCAAAACTAATGGGGGCACTACTAATGAGGGCATTGTAAAGGGGGCACTTCATAAGGGGCATCACTCCTGGGGACGTAAGGGGCACTACTACTGGGGCATTGCATAAGGGGCACCACTACTATTGGCTTTATATAAGGGGCACTACCAGTACAGTGGACATTGTATAAGGAGCACTACTACTGTGGTCATTGTAAATGGGGGGCATTGTGTATTACAGGGTGCTACTACTGTGGGCATTATGGGATTTGCTTCAAAACCACTTGGTCACCCCTCCGAATGACTAATTAGGAAATTGGAAGTTTTCAGATAGCTTAATTGGGCCAATGATTACATATCATAATTAATATGAAAATATGATCTAAAATTACCCCCAAATCACCTTTTTTATTTTTTATGTAAATGTTATTACCACATTTGTTTAAATGACAAATATTTTTTTAATCATTTTTATTTTTAGTTAGAAAACTTTAATTGGCCTTTTTATTAATTAAAAAAAATATGCAACACTGCCTGAGTGTTGCTGGGTCAGATGCAGAACTAGTCAAATTGGCTAAGGTCGGCTCTGACAGCCAGGGTATAAGGAGGACTCTGGGCTGCCATATAAGGGCATGAATGTGCTCTGAGACTGGCCTATAAAAGGGCACAACTGAGATGGCTTTGAGTCTGGCATATAAAAAGGAATGGTTGAGGGGGCTCTGAGAGTTGTAAGAATATGGCCTTAAATATGACAAATACAATGGTTGAAACCCTACTGCAGTTGTGGCCACACCACTGCCTATATCTCCTGCCCAGTAATGAGAAAATAAATAGGTGTTAACCCTAGCTGCAAGTGAATGGCTGCAGTGGCGTAACTACTGCCCCCGCAGTCCTCGCTGTGGCTTGGGGGCGAGGGGCTGCGGGGGCGCCACTGATTTAGAACAGATTGACATGCGGACGAGCATCCGCATGTCAATCTGCGGTCTCCTCTCCCTCCCTGCTGTGTTGGAGGGACACGGAACGCACATCGCGCGTCTCTCCTGTGTCCCTCCCTGGCTCTCCCCCGGCCGGTCTAAGGAAGTGCCGTTCGTGAGCTCTGATTGGCTCACGAACCGGCACTTCATTTATTAGACCAGCCGGGGGGAGAGCCAGGAGGGATGCAGGAGAGACGCGCGATGCGCTCCGTGTCCCTCCAACACATGGGGGGGGGGAGCAGGCACTTGGGGCATATACCTGGCACTGTGGGGGGAAGATCTGGCACTTGGGGCATATAACTGGCACTGTGTGGGGAAGATCTGGCACTGGAGGCATATACCTGGCACTGTGGGGCAGATCTGGCACTGGGGGCATATACCTGGCACTGTGGGGGCAGATCTGGCACTGGGGGCATATACCTGGCACTGTGGGGGCAGATCTGGCACTGGGGGCATATACCTGGCACTGTGGGGGGAAGATCTGGCACTGGAGGCATATACCTGGCACTGTGGGGGGAAGATCTGGCACTGGGGGCATATACCTGGCACTGTGGGGGCAGATCTGGCACTGGGGGCATATACCTGGCACTGTGGGGGCAGATCTGGCACTGGGGCATATACCTGGCACTGTGGGGGGAAGATCTGGCACTGGAGGCATATACCTGGCACTGTGGGGGCATATCTGGCACTGGGGGTATATACCTGGCACTGTGGGGGCAGATCTGGCACTGGGGGCATATACCTGGCACTGTGGGGGCAGATCTGGCACTGGGGGCATATACCTGGCACTGTGGGGGGAAGATCTGGCACTGGAGGCATATACCTGGCACTGTGGGGGCAGATCTGGCACTGGGGGCATATACCTGGCACTCTGGGGGCAGATCTGGCACTGGGGGCATATACCTGGCACTGTGGGGGCAGATCTGGCACTGGGGGCATATACCTGGCACTGTGGGGGGAAGATCTGGCACTGGAGGCATATACCTGGCACTGTGGGGGAATATCTGGCACTGGGGGCATATACCTGGCACTGTGGGGGAATATTTGGCACTGGGGGGGAGCAGGCACTGAGGGGGCATATGTGGCACTGTAGGGGAATATTTGGCACTGGGGGGAGCAGGCACTGAGGGGGCATATGTGGCACTGGGGGGGGGGTATATGTGGCACTGGGGGCATGTACCTGGCACTGTGGGGGAATATCTGGCACTAGGGGTATATACCTGGCACTGTGGGGGAATATCTGGCACTGGGGGCATATGTGGCACTGGGAGCATGGCCCTAGCAACAAGCACTATCCCCTAGCAACGAGCATGACACCCAGTGCATGAAACCCCTGGCAACGAGCATGACACCCTGAGCATGAAAACCCCTGGCACCGTGCATGGAACCAAGAGCATGAAACCCCTGGCAACGAGCAGGTAATTTAAAAGTAATTAGAAGCCTTACTGTAGAACTTAATGTGTAATGGGCATTACGGTGTGTGTCATAATGTATCACGGACATTGCGGTGTGTGTCATAATGTATCAGGCATTACGGTGTGTTGTATACTATATCACGGGCATTGTGGTATGTGGTATAATGTCTCAGGATCATTGTGGTGTGTGTCATACTGTGTCACAGACATTGTATGTGCTATACTGTATTAGGGGCATTGCAGTGTGTAGCATAATGTATAACGGGCATTGCGATTCCTGTCATAATGTGTCACAGGCATTACAGTGTGTGCATATTGTGTCATGTGCATTATTGTGTGTGGAATAATGTGTAAGGGCCATTGCAGTATGTGGAATAATGTATACTGGGCATTACTATAAGGAGGAAAAATGACAAATAATGTAAGGGGCATGAATCAGGATTATTTTTCTTTCCTGTGGTGGCCAACGTCTGGGCGTGCAGGTTGCAAAACTGGGGTATAAGGTAGTCTTTTCCTGCAATGCCACGCCCTCCACGCAAAGCCACACCCCCTTTTTGTCGGCGCGCGCCTGTGGCATTTTTCTACCTTTACTAGTGCCAATTACGGGGGGTATGGGGGGGGGGGGGGGCGCCGAAGGATTTTTTGGCTTGGGGGAGAAAAATTTCTAGTTACGCCACTGCATGGCTGGATTTTATCACTTAGGGTTCTTCTAACAACAAACACTTTACTAACATACAGTATTGTGCAGGTGAAGCCTGGCTAAATGTGATATAGATAATTTTGTGATAAACCTCTGGCAGGTGACATCAAAACTGTTGAGTGCTTAAATAAGCAGTGTTATCAATGTGCATTGTGGAATTATAATCCTTCCGTTTCTGAAGAATCAAATTTTATTGGTTGTTTGGAGCTAGGATATCTTGTAATGAATTGTGATCTATAAGAGAAAGATATACATGTATCCAGTGGTCGAAGTGGATATTTTGAAGTGGGGGTATGGAAAAGTGAAGGTTGCAATTATGTGCGTGCCAAAGGTGCGCGTGCTCTGAAAAGGGGACGTGGCAACTCAAAAGGGAGCGTGTCCTTAAGGGTAGTGTGCCACACCATATACCTCTTATACACATTATGCACCACAATAGTAGGATTTCTTATACTATCTAGTACTAGTGCCTCTTTCACATTATACCACAAAGTATGAGCCGAAATTCACATTATACCACAAGGGATGAGCCGAAATTCCCCTTATAGCACACGGTATGAGCTGAAATTCCCATTATAGCACATGGTATGAGCCGAAATTAACATTATACCACAGGGTATGAGCTGAAATTCACATTATAGCACACAGTATGAGCCAAAATTCACATTATAGAACACAGAATAAGCCGAAATTCACATTATAGCACACGGAATTAGCCGAGATTCACATTATAGCACACGGAATGAGTCAAAATTCACATTATAGCACATGAAATGAGCTGAAATTCACATTATAGCACATGGTATGAGCTGAAATTCACATTATAGCGCGCATAATGAGCCAAAATTCACATTATAGCACTCGGTATGAGCCGAAATTCACATTATACTACACGGTATGACCGAAATTCACATTGTAGCACACAGTATGAGCCGAAATACACATTATAGCACACGGTATGAACCGAAAGTCACATTATAGCACACAGTATGAGCCAAAATTCATATTGTAGCAAACAGAATGAGCTGAAATTCACATTATAGCACACAGTATGAACTGAAATTCACATTGTAGCACACAGAATGAGCCGAAATTTACATTATAGCACGCGGTATGAGCCAAAATTCACATTATAACACACAGTATGAGCCGAAATTCACATTATAGCACACGGTATGAGCCAAAATTCACATTATAGCACACTGTATGAGCCGAAATTCACATTGTAGCACACAGAATGAGCCAAATTTTACATTATGCCACATGGAATGAGACATAGAAACAGGAAGAGTGACAGAGGGACAGGGAAAGTGACAGCAGGGGCATAGGGACAGGGAGAGTGACAGAGAGAGGGACAGAAATGGCATACAGTAGGGACTATGGAGAGAGAAAGGCAGCAGGGCAAGATTACCTACTTAGCAGCAGCAGTGCTGAGGATGCTGTGGTCTGCAGTGCTGTGGATGAGGAGGCTGTGGTCGTCATGGTGTGGAGGTGCAGAGAAGGACTGAGGGCGGTGGCAGGGCAGCTGAGGGCGGTGACGGTGTAGCAGAGGAGGAGGCAAAGGGCGGTAGCAGTGCAAGGAGAAGGAAGCTGTGGTCGGTGGCACTGCGGCTCCTATGACCGCGGCGCTACTATTTCAAATCTGCCATGGACCGGCAACCAATCAGGAAGGGGCAGGATAGGAGTAGTGGTGTGGAGAAGGAGGGGGCAGGATTGGAGCAGTGGTGCAGAGCAGGGGGGGCAGGATAGGAGCAATGGTGCGGAGCAGGATGGGAGCATGGGAGCAGTGGTGCGGAGTAGGAGTGGGCAGGACGAGAGCAGTGGTGTGGAGCAGGGGGGGACAAGTTGGGAGCAGTGGTGTGGAGCAGGGGGGGCAGGATGGGAGCAGAGGGGGCAGGATTTGAGGAGTGATGAGGAGCCAAGGGGTGCAGAAAGGGAGCAGTGGTGCTGAGCAGGGGGGGCAGTATGGGAGCAGTGGTGCTGAGCAGGGGGGGGGGGCAGGATGAGAGCAGTGGTGAGGAGCAGGGGGGGCAGGATAGAAGTGAAAGGTTCTCGGTCTCACTCACAAAGTTAAACAAGATTGTCACCTGCTCCCTGGAGCTCCCGGATCCCGGCCCCTGTCATTCACTCCATGGACACTGCTCAGCATAGCTTCCAGCCGCTGTTACTCCCTCAGTGGATGGTGGCAGCAGCCTCACACAGGAGCCGCGAGTGAGAGCTGCTGTGATGATGGGACCTGTGAGGAGACAGAGGAGCGAGACACGGCGGGAGCTCTAATCACACCTGCTTTGGCTATCTGTCTTGGCGCCGCTCCTCCGTCTCCTCACAGGTCCCATCAACACAGCAGCTCTCCTCCAGACCGGCAGCCTGACCAGGTGCCTGGGGGGGGGGGGGGACGACATTAATTGGCATCTGTACACTACTATTAGGGGGGGATTCTGGATCATTGTGCACCTTCCCGAGCAGGTGCAAATGTAGGGAAAGGCTTTTTTAAGGTAAAAATGATGGGACTCGCTTCAAAACCACTTGGTCACCCCTCCGAATGACTAATTAGGAAATTGGAAGTTTACAGATAGCTTAATTGGGCCAATAATTACATGTCATAAGTAGTGATAAAAAAATATGATCTCAAATTACCCCCAAATCACCTTTTTATTTTTTATGCACATTTTATTAACACATTTGTTTTAATGACAAATAATTCTTTTTTTATCATTTTTATTTTTAGTTAAAAAACTTTAATTGGCCTTTTTATTAATTAAAAAAAATACACAAATCAGGCATTTGACTCCTTTTAAGAACCACTATGCTCACTTCTCTATGGATCAGCCTGCTTCTATTGCACTGTAGGAGTAGGTCCGGGGCTACGCACAGACTGCACAAAATGGAAAAATCATTCAATCATTGAATGGATTTGCAGCTGACCGGCATTCGCAGAGATTTTCGCAAGACGTAGGCAGACTAGCAAGGGGCGGATTTTCACTCTGTCTGGGTGGTGAGTGGTGACTATCTGATTCTAATGCTCTGCAAATTCGCAGAGGAGTGATCAGGTCTGAATTACCCCTCTATGCAGTACAATAAATGCAGAACCCAGGGAACCTACAGTAGTTAATCATGAACTTAATATTTTCAATAAAACAAAATCATGATTATCTGGAGAGTAATAACATAATGTACAAATAAGTAGTAATATAATAATAATAATAATAATAATAATAATAATAATTTAAGTAATGATAGGCAGTTAAATTGATATTTATAACCCCCAGGATGTTTTCAGATTTTTTTTATAATATTTATGGTATGATACCTGTAGATTGCATTATTATACTGATTATACTGCTATATTTTGTAACTAGTTAAAAGCCTGTCAAAATGAAGGACACTAGGGCCAGAATATGGGGATTATGGAAGTCCTGCTGCGGGGTTCTGTCATGCTGTGCAGGTGTGTGTGTGTGTGTGTGTGTGTGTGTGTGTGTGTGTGTGTAGCATTAGTCCTTTATAAACATAGATGCTGAATATCTGTAATGGGCAGGCTATAATGATGATCCACTATATACACCAGTACTAGCATATGTAAGCTCATCAATCCCTGTACAGCCACCAGTCAGTGTCTGTGGGGGAGGGGGGGAGGGTAGAGGACACCAGTAGTCACCAGCAGCTTCCTGGAGGGGATTAGGCATGGCCTGTGTGGGGGGCGTGGAAGGGGTGAGCAAAGGACCCAGCTTCTCCACCGGCATGCAATATATATATTTATATATATATATATATATATATATAAAGCAGCTGAGCCGGTTACTGCCTCCTCCTCACCCGCATCATCTGTAGTCCTAGCTCGACCCCTCCTCATCCTGGTCACCACTCTGCTCACCCCACACTGGGTCTCACCCCTACCTGCTGGACTGATTCACCTTCTCCCCTCACTGGTAAGTGGTGGGGGTTGCAGTGTGTTAGGTTCCTGGTGCTCAGAACAAGGGAGATGTTATGAAGTGAGTCCAGAGCACCAGGACGTAATGCTGGGAAAGGGGAATGGAAAGGGAATAGCCCCTGGCGCCCTATCTCCGTTGTCTCACCCGTGCTGTCAGTACACTCTTGCGAGACTATGGTTGCTTGAGCCCATGGCAGCCGCGTTTGAAGGGCGGATTACGTCTGCCCAACTTCGATGCCCCCTCAGGTCTTAATGAGAGACAAAGAGTGAACCGAGACAGGGTGATAACAAGGGGCCCTCTGACTAAACAACAAGGCCAGGGGCTACTAACAAACCTAAAACCAAAGTATGTGCGGCTTGCCGCCAAAGGAAAAGAACAACAAAGGAAATGCTGGCCACACGCCGACACAATACTTTTGTGTACCGGCGGTGACAGCATAAGCAGAACCCTCTGCAAAACACCAGTGACAGAAATAAGGGAATACAGCGGCCTAAGCCGACGGACGCGGCCGTGCCGCTACTCACGGAACCGGTACGAATACTGGCAAATGGACAGGAACTCCCAATGCTGCTGACACAGACTCTCAGAACTGGAGGACAGGCAGAATCCCAAACGACAGACCGGTGGACACCAAGAAGCCAGAAACTTGCACAGGCAAAGGTACTGGACCTCAGGACAGGAACGCCTCACGGCAGGACACGGGATCAGACATAGGAATCGACACAGGGACTGACACAGGAATCGACACAGGAAGCTCAGGAACTAGCAGGAACCAAGCTCAGAACTCAAGCAGACTGAAAACCCAGGAATATCACCAGCATCTGTGAATTGCAAACAGCCAGCATATAACAGAGAAGCCTAATTAATAATCCCATGCAGCTGCCTTGTTGCATGATTCCAAACTGACCAGATGCAATTAGCAGCCAGGTGAGGCTGAACACAAGGGAACAAGCTGCAATTACACAGACTCACCAGCGGCAGCAGACAAGAGTATTCTAAAACAGAGCAACAGGAAATCCTGGCATGCAAGACAACTTTATAAACATAAAATAGGAATGAACCACTACCTGTGGTTCATAACAGTATCCCCTCCTTAAGGGTGAGCTCCGAGCACCCCATGACACCCACGGGGAACATAAACAGAAGTATAACATGAAATACAGAACAAAACTGCAAAACAGGAATGAGCCACAGCCGTGGCTCATAACATTACCCCCCCCCCCTTGAGGAGGGGTCAAAAGACCGCAAAATTCAGACTATCCAGAACAAGGGATACAAAAAAAAAAAAACCTGACACACTGGTCTAACAGACAAGAAAACAAAAAACAAGTTGTAGCAACAACTTGTAACAGTGCCCTCCCCTTGATGGTGGCCACTGGACACAAGAAAGGGAAAAAAAAAAAAAAAAATCTTTTTTTTTTTTATCAAGGCAAGAGTCAAAAATTATTTCTTTTTCTTCTTCTTCTTTTTACAAAGCTCTTTAGGTCTGACCAAGGTAATTCCCCAAACATTGTCTGAACTGATGGTACCACCCAGCAAGGCTGCGTTCAAATCAGAGACAGGTCTCTTACCCTTGGGAGCTGAACTTTCTGGTAAAGTACTATTATTAGAAGAAGAAGAAGAAGTCAAAAAAGCACATCCTGCAGTCAAAACATCGGGCTGGGACTCTTGTGCAGAGTTTACAGTATTTGGTGGACTCTCAGCAGACAAGACGGGTGACTTAGAGGAACCTGAACCAATTTCTTTGGAACCGTATCTTTTAACAATTGCATCACAGAATGCTAGGGGATCCTGAAGAATGGGATCTTCAGCTTTCATTAGGCTGGTTGCCCACTCAGAAGGCTCTCCTCTAAAAGAATAAATCAGATAGAGCCCAAGGTTTTCTGAAGTGATGCCCAGAAATGGTCTAGACAACATAATAGTGTAATAGTGTTTGAAAAGCGCCAGAAATTGGGCGAAGTCCCCATCAAAGGTTATGGATGTTGAGATATCAGAGTCAGGATCTGTTTCCTTCTCATCTGACTGACTGGAGTGCTTTGCTAGGACCTGGTCACTATTGACCTTACGCGAGGCTGAGACTCTCTGAACCCCACCCGGGGCTGAGACTTTCTGAACCCCACCCGGGGCAGTGACTTTCTGAACCCCACCCGGGGCAGTGACTTTCTGAACCCCACCCGGGGCAGTGACTTTCTGAACCCCACCCGGGGCAGTGACTTTCTGAACCCCACCCGGGGCAGTGACTTTCTGAACCCCACCCGGGGCAGTGCCCTCCGAGAACCCCGCTGGGGCAGTGGCCTCCGAGAACCCCGCTGGGGCAGTGGCCTCCGAGAACCCCGCTGGGGCCAGCACCTCGGATTCTTTTACTGGGACCGGGTCGTCGGCCTCCCTCTCTGAGTCGATAATTATCGAAAGTTCTCCCGGGACTATGACTTCCGGGACTTTTGCTGAAGCAATAACGTTCAGATCCTCCACTAATGCTATGCTTCTTAAGTTCTTTCCTGGGGAAGCGACTTCTAGACCCTTCTTTGGGGCTGCGTCTCTCGAGACCCCACTTGGGGATATTACTTCAAAGATCCCTTCTGGGGTTTTGCTTCTCGAGTTCCCCTCAAGAACTATGGTTTTAGAGACCCTTTCTAGGGTTGCGCTTTTCAAGTCCCTACCTGGGGTAACAGCTTCTGAGACCCCTTCCGGTATGGACACCTGAACTATAATATTTGATGTCCCTCTATAAGCTAGGGCATCGGGTACCGCTCCAGCACTCTGGGCATCGGGTACCGCTCCAGCACTCTGGGCATCGGGTACCGCTCCAGCACTCTGGGCATCGGGTACCGCTCCAGCACTCTGGGCATCGGGTACCGCTCCAGCACTCTGGGCATCGGGTACCGCTCCAGCACTCTGGGCATCGGGTACCGCTCCAGCACTCTGGGCATCGGGCACCGCTCCAGGACCCTGGGCATCGGGCACCACTCCAGGACCCTGGGCATCGGGCACCACTCCAGGACCCTGGGCATCGGGCACCACTCCAGGAACCTGGGCATCGGGCACCACTCCAGGAACCTGGGCATCAGGCACCACTCCAGGAACCTGGGCATCAGGCACCACTCCAGGAACCTGGGCATCAGGCACCACTCCAGGAACCTGGGCATCAGGCACCACTCCAGGAACCTGGGCATCAGGCACCACTCCAGGAACCTGGGCATCAGGCACCACTCCAGGAACCTGGGCATCAGGCACCACTCCAGGGACTTGCAACTCCGCTTCCACAGGAACCTCAAGAGAGGAGAGAAACATTCTCTTTTGATTCCTGAATCTATAATGGGGCTCCCTTGCCCAAGGACCCCAATTATAGGACAGAGAGCTTTTTTGTGTGGGTTGTGTGACAAGTACCTCTGCCACAGTAGAGACAGGAGTAGGTCTTGTATCATGACTCAACTTGGCCAGAGGGCAAGACTCGTCACCACACTTTGGCTTGCGCAACTCACAGGTCTGCAGATAATGGCCTAAACCCCCACAATATAGGCATAAGTTTAAGTTTCTGCGACGCAGACGCTCCTCTTCTGAGAGCCTGGGCCGCAGAAAACTTTTAAACCTTTTCTCTTCAATTAAACCAGAGGATTCTCTTGTCACCATACTGTGAGCAAGAGTCTCTTTAGAGATAGATGTACTCTCAACGACTTCTGGCAAAATGAGCAAGATTTTAGTCAGAAGGTTTTGCAGTTGCTTTAGGGATTGCTGCAAAACTTCTAGTCGCTCTGGTCTCAAAGCACTGAATACAGAGTTCAGGGCTGCGAGAGATGCCTGCAGGGCTTGCATAGTAGACATAGGAGGATTTAAAACTAGACAAGACAAGGCAAGACAAGGCAAGGCAAGACAAGGCAAGGCAAGACTAAATTTTGCTAAACAAAACAAGACTTTTTTTTTTTTTTTTTTAAACACCGGACTGGATTCTAAACACCGGACTGGATTCTAAACACCGGACTGGATTCTAAACACTGAATTCTAGACAGGACTGGATTCTAGACTAGACACTGGACTGGGCCAAAAAAGAAAAAAAAGTTTTATTTCTTTTTTGTGGTATGGCTGGTGATAATGTTAGGTTCCTGGTGCTCAGAACAAGGGAGATGTTATGAAGTGAGTCCAGAGCACCAGGACGTAATGCTGGGAAAGGGGAATGGAAAGGGAATAGCCCCTGGCGCCCTATCTCCGTTGTCTCACCCGTGCTGTCAGTACACTCTTGCGAGACTATGGTTGCTTGAGCCCATGGCAGCCGCGTTTGAAGGGCGGATTACGTCTGCCCAACTTCGATGCCCCCTCAGGTCTTAATGAGAGACAAAGAGTGAACCGAGACAGGGTGATAACAAGGGGCCCTCTGACTAAACAACAAGGCCAGGGGCTACTAACAAACCTAAAACCAAAGTATGTGCGGCTTGCCGCCAAAGGAAAAGAACAACAAAGGAAATGCTGGCCACACGCCGACACAATACTTTTGTGTACCGGCGGTGACAGCATAAGCAGAACCCTCTGCAAAACACCAGTGACAGAAATAAGGTAATACAGCGGCCTAAGCCGACGGACGCGGCCGTGCCGCTACTCACGGAACCGGTACGAATACTGGCAAATGGACAGGAACTCCCAATGCTGCTGACACAGACTCTCAGAACTGGAGGACAGGCAGAATCCCAAACGACAGACCGGTGGACACCAAGAAGCCAGAAACTTGCACAGGCAAAGGTACTGGACCTCAGGACAGGAACGCCTCACGGCAGGACACGGGATCAGACATAGGAATCGACACAGGGACTGACACAGGAATCGACACAGGAAGCTCAGGAACTAGCAGGAACCAAGCTCAGAACTCAAGCAGACTGAAAACCCAGGAATATCACCAGCATCTGTGAATTGCAAACAGCCAGCATATAACAGAGAAGCCTAATTAATAATCCCATGCAGCTGCCTTGTTGCATGATTCCAAACTGACCAGATGCAATTAGCAGCCAGGTGAGGCTGAACACAAGGGAACAAGCTGCAATTACACAGACTCACCAGCGGCAGCAGACAAGAGTATTCTAAAACAGAGCAACAGGAAATCCTGGCATGCAAGACAACTTTATAAACATAAAATAGGAATGAACCACTACCTGTGGTTCATAACAGTATCCCCTCCTTAAGGGTGAGCTCCGAGCACCCCATGACACCCACGGGGAACATAAACAGAAGTATAACATGAAATACAGAACAAAACTGCAAAACAGGAATGAGCCACAGCCGTGGCTCATAACACAGTGTACATACAGTAGGGTGCATATGTGTGTCCTGAAGGGAGCTCCGGCGGGTGCCCTCCAGTGGCCGCCTGCGGCACCACAGAAGTGAGAAGCAGCGTTAACCTTTTTAATACAGGTCATTATAAAAGGCAAAATTCTACCCCTACCCCCATTCTCTCTCTCTCCCCAGCACCCTCACTCCCTATGCAGCAAGTGTAAAACAGTCAGATCAGTATTTTTAAGTAATTAGCAGCATGCTGTAACATATCCCTGTAATATCACTTTCAGATGTGACAGCTTAAGCAGCACAGAAAGTAGTCATTTGGTCCATGTGGCGGCCTCTAGTGGCTGCTGGCACACATAACAGAACTGAGGAGCAGCCTTAGCCTTTTATTATTTAGGATGTTTTATTATAACATGTTTTATTCTGTTATGAGCATAGCAGAGTTTGATGACCATGATCATTTTTGCGATACAATCAACAACAGAACATGATTCAGAAAAATACTGATACACATTATGTTAGATACAATTCTATAACTGACAAAATAATATTCTATAATGGCATATAAACTATTAACATACAATAAACACATAGTAAATGATGGCACTCTGAGTCAGCAATGAGTGCCATCATTTACTGGAAGTTTGTCTACATATTAGATGGAGCATCTTGACACGTTGTTTGGATTATTGTAAAAGCAAAAAGTAATTATTGTGGTTGATGTACTGATATTTAATTGATTATGTAAAATTTGTAATGGTGTATATTAATGCTTGCTTTCACTCAATAATAACACAAAAAAACTTGCATTCAATAATAACAGATTTTGACTATATTTCAATTAAAAATATATTAACACACTTTCCATCAAAAGTTAATCACATACTTAATATAAAAATTACATATGGACAATAAAACTAGTCAGATGATGTGATATCAAACCACACTGATTAGTAAACACTGAGGTTTCTTTGCACTGTTTAGTTATAGCAACAATGTATTCCTTATTATAATAATAATAATAATAATAATAATAATAATAATAAGCAGACACATCCAGTCTGCTTTGGATAGCGGTATTTACTGCAACTTTGTTTCCAATTGCTTAGAAGAATACTTCATTAGTAGAGCAGTAGTATATTCCTGTAAAAAAGTTATATGTCTCTCAGATCCACCTGCTACTGGCGTCACAGTGCAGTGGATAAGGCTTTGTTACAGTTACCCGATCCAGCGGGAATGTCCAGTTGTAACAAAGACAAGCACCTGGAGAGAGGTCCTTCCTATTGCACTCAGCCTGAGTGTGAAGCACACACCGACCGTCGGCACTAGTGTTGTGCAGAAATCTGTCCTGGCAGGTGGGGGAGTAGCGCTCCAAATAGCGGATGGATTACAGCCGCAAGTGATAAACCACTTCAGTGCTCGGATATGTCACTGTGTAGACAAGAGAGGGGAATGACATCAACGCATTTCATCCCGTAGAAACTCAGGACTTCCTCAAGATGGATAATATTCTATAATGGCATATAAACTGTTAACATACAATAAACACATAGTAAATGATGGCACTCCAAGTCAGTAATGAGTGCCATAATTTACTAGAAGTTTGTCTATATATTAGCTGGAGCATTTCGGCATGTTGTTTGGATTATTGGGAGTGGTGGCTAGCCTGTGGTCTGCACTAAATACAATAATTGCTAAACAGAAATATACACAGATAAAATAGTGATCTACTCATTTGATATACAAATTTTATAGATTGAATGCTGAGTTACAGTACAGTACTCTAGCAGTATATTTTTTAGAAACCAATTCATTACTTAAGAGTGTTTGAGTGACAAGCAAGCACTGTAATGAATTTGGGGCACACAGCAAATCATTTAACTGGTGCACTTTACTACACTAAAGGCATAGGAAGGAATAATATATAATTAGATCAAAGATCCAGTTAAATTACATCTAATGTAAGTAGCTGTAGCTGTAGGGCGGACAAAGTCACAGATACAAATAACATTGATCTTATGTATGAACCATTAACAATGGAACTAACCCATTAATTTGGATACATTGTTGCAGCAGTGAGAAATAAAGTGTCAGATGTTCCTTTAGAGACTTTCTTTATAGCAGTCAATTAGTTGAGAAAACATCTCACTACTTTAAAGTGTGACCGAACGGTAGACAATTATATCAGTTCAGGGATATAATTAATAATTCATAAGAATATGCAGAGTGTTACAGATAATATTCCTAATGATATTCTAAAGTGATAGAATTAGCCACAGGTACAACTGGGATGAACCTTAAAATAATAATTTTCCATTTGGTTAATGCGAAGAACATATCAGACACATTTATGACATATATTTATTAGAGATGAGCGGGTTCAGCTCTCCGAGCTCCGAATTCCCCCGAACTTCACCTATTTTACACGGTTCTGAGGCAGCCTCGGATCTTTCCACCTTGCTCGGTTAACCCGAACGCACACGAACATCATCATCCCACTGTCGGATTCTCGCGAGATTCGTATTCTATATAAAGAGCAGCGCGTCGCTGCCATTTTCACTCGTGCATTGGAGATTGAACGGGGAGGACATGGCTGCGTTCTCTCCCTGAAAAGTCTCTCCGTATCTGTGCTCAGTGTGCTGCAAATATGTGTGCTCAGTGTGCTGCAAATATCTGTGCTCAGTGTGCTGAAAATATCTACGTTCTCTGCCTGAAAACGCTCCATATCTGTGCTCAGTGTGCTGCAAATATCTGAGCTCAGTGTGCTGCATTGTGGGGACCACCAGTATATAATTATAGTAGTACAGTACAGTAGGCCATTGCTGTATCTTGCAGCTCTGTGTCACGTCTAGTATTCTGATCAGTGCTCAATATCTGCTGCATTGTTGTGACCAGTATGTATACTGTACTGTGTGATGTGTGTTATACACCTGGTGATTTTATACATCCTGTAATCTGTACTGAGCGATGTGTGAGATACACCTCGGGATTATACACCCTGTATACTGTACTTTGTAATGTTTGTGATACACCTGGTGATTATACACCCTGTATACTGTACTGAGCGACGTGTGTTATACACCTGGTGATTATACATCCTGTAATCTGTACTGAGCGATGTGTGAGATATACCTGGGGATTATACACCCTATATACTGTACTCTGTGATGTGTGAGATACACCTGGGGATTAAACACCCTATATACTGTACTGTGCCATGTGTGTGATACACCTGGTAATTAATTATACACCCTGTATACTGTATTGTGTGACGTGTGTTATACACCTGGTGATTATACATCCTGTAATCTGTACTGAGCGATGTGTGAGATACACCTGGGGATTATACACCCTATATACTGTACTGAGTGATGTGTGAGATACACCTGGGGATTATACACCCGTATACTATACTGTGCGACGTGTGTTATACACCTGGTGATTACACATCCTGTAATCTGTACTGAGCGATGTGTGAGATACACCTGGGGATTATACACCCTATATACTGTACTGTGTGATGTGTGAGATACACCTGGGGATTAAACATCCTATAAACTGTACTGTGCGATGTGTGTGGTACACCTGGTAATTAATTATACACCCTGTATACCGTACTGTGCAATGTGTGTTATACACCTGGTGATTATACATCCTGTAATCTGTACTGAGCGATGTGTGAGATACACCTGGGGATTATACACCATATATTATTATTATTATTATTATTATTATTATCCTTTATTTATATGGTGCCACAAGGGTTCCGCAGCACCCAATTACAGAGTACATAAATAATCAAACAGGAAAACAGCAGCTTACAGTTGATGACAGTATAGGACAAGTACAGGGTAAATAAACATAGTTAGATCAGCAGATGACACTGGAATAAGTATCAGGTGGCAGAAGACAGCTGGATGTGGTACAGTTGAAGATTATTAAAGTAAGACAAAGGATAAGCACATGAGGGAAGAGGGCCCTGCTCATGAGAGCTTACAATCTAAAGGGGAGGGGTAGATAGACAGGGGTGACACAGATGGGGTACATAGAGAACTTGGAACAGAGGGTTAGGATGATATTTGGCTGGGTTTGGTGAAGAAGTGGACCCCCAGAAGGCACAAGTCAATACTTAACATTGCAACATTTTACTGGGCTATGCAGGAGAAAATTAAAAATAGGGGAAAAAATAAAAAATAAAAAATAAAAAATAAAGAATCGATAACTTCTACCACTTTCAAAAAGGTCAATGGAAGCTGAAATAATGGACAACTACCTCATGGAAGCCAGATACAGTATACCAAACAGTACTTAGCAGAGTTAGGAATGAGTGCTTATGAAATACAGTAGCATTTTGTCATAATATTTCAGAAACTGCATGGCTGGTCTCTTGCACTCTTTTGCTCTAATACACCACCTGCTTTAGGATTTATATTCAAAAACATTATGGGGACATTCAAATGTTTAAAAAGTCAGTTGGGTGTTTTTACCTGTCTAATAGATAGGAAAAACAGACTCCCACCTGACTTTTCAAACATTTGAATCTCCCCCTATGTCTCCATAATCCCCAAAACATCAGTCTTCTTGGAAAGTGGTTTGTTCCTTTGTAAGGGAAAGAGAACAAACGTTCTCAAACAACGGTTTCTCAATTTCTTTTTCCTCTGGGAAGGGATTGTGGATTTGCAGGAATATCTGAGCATTTCTGTAATCAGAAAGCAGCGACTTTCTACAAATGTTTACATTAGATTACATTTGGCAAAAAAAAAGTACAGAATCCCATTTAGGATGTCTTCACCAAATCGTAGACATAAATATGGAAATCGTCATCAAACTTAATGAAGTGCACAGATTGTTTAGCTTCAACTTGATGAATAACCATGCCAGTCCTTTTTGAGCCATCTTCTTTGGCATATTCCACTTGCTTGCCCACCAGGCTGTCCACAACCTCCCCTGGTTATCTTTCAGCTAGAGGGGAATCATTTGAGTCTGGCATGATCCGAAGATCTCCTTATTTATAGTCATCTAAAAGTTGATACATATATAAGACTGTGTCTTTTTCATAGGTTATATAAAACCATGTGTTCATAATAGGTGCTCGTGCTAATACCATCCCTCGCCACTCATCCTTGGAACCATCCTTTGTTTCAAACATATGCTCCACTGCTTTACCAATCATTGTGTCAGCCAAATGGGCATCACTGATTTGGGATGAGGCAACTCTGTCTGGTAGAACTTCAAGAGCAGACACCCTTTCATCCTTGTGAAGCTCAAGTCCATAGACACAATCAAATCCATCATACTTTATAAGATAGAGGGAGGGATTCACTGGTACTTGATCCAGAACTGTTCCTTTCCACTGGGTTATTGGCCCACTGCCCTCTTTCCACCCATGCTGTATTCTACAGCCTACAATATTTCGCCTTGGCTGGGAGATTGGTTTACTTGGTCCCATATTGTTTTGATGTTTCTTTTCTTCATCATATTTGCAGAAACACCTGCATGTGCTGCATCAGCTCTTGATCACTGAGCGGCCGCCTTTCCAAATGGAGTCTTCATTCATCTGTGTATTAAAGGGCAGCAGGGCTGCCAAACTAGGGTGAAAAGTGTAGTCACTCCAAGTTTGTTGTAGTCCTTCCAGTCTACATGAAAAAGAACCCCTTCCTTTCAGAAAAACTCTGACCCTCAATTGCTCTGATCAGAAGTCACTTATCTGGGGCAGATAGGATGTGTTTCCCTCCTCTACCCTGCAGGTGATGGCTGCAGCACAGTGCTCCCCAGCGGCCAGTTGCCCCAATCCTCCTCCTCCCTCCTTTGTCAGACTCCGTCACCACCACTGTGCGCTGCTATGGAAGAGCAGCTCCCTCCTCACTCCCCCTGAACTTCCAAGCCCTTCGCTCAGACACTCCAGCACTCGTTCCCTTCCCTCACCCCCTCCCTCTCCACACACAGCCAGATTTGGAGCTGGCTGCTACTATACGGCCACCTGTCACTCTGCTGCCAGGACCAGGTCTCGCCTTCCTGACAAATACTGATCCCTCCAGAGCTGCATACTGTATACTGTACTGTGCAACGTGTGTTATACACCTGGTGATTATACATCCTGTAATCTGTACTGAGCGATGTGTGAGATACACCTGGGGATTATACACCCTATGGGGGTAATTCCGAGTTGATCGCAGCATCAAATTTGTTAGCAAAAAACATGTGCACTGCAGGGGGGGGGGGGGCAGATATAACATTTGCAGAGAGAGTTAGATTTGGGTGAGTTATTTTGTTTCTGTGCATCGTAAATACTGGCTGCTTTATTTTTACACTGAAATTTAGATTTCAGTTTGAACACACCCCACCCATATCTAACTCTCTCTGCAAATGTTATATCTGACACAACTGCAGTGCAAATGGTTTTGCCCAACTGCTAACAAATTTGCTGCTGTGATCAACTCGGAATTACCCC
The DNA here is from genome assembly GCF_028390025.1 of Pseudophryne corroboree. Taxonomy (NCBI): domain Eukaryota; kingdom Metazoa; phylum Chordata; class Amphibia; order Anura; family Myobatrachidae; genus Pseudophryne; species Pseudophryne corroboree. The sequence continues at coordinate 220,125,011 of NC_086444.1, read as the reverse complement.
CTATATACTGTACTGAGCGATGTGTGTTATACACCTGGTGATTATACATCCTGTAATCTGTACTGAGCGATGTGTGAGATACACCTGGTAATATCTGTGCTCAGTGTGCTGCATTGTGGGGACCACCAGTATATAATTATAGTAGTACAGTACAGTAGGCCATTGCTGTATCTTGCAGCTCTGTGTCACTGCAAGTATCCATTCCATATCTGTGCTTCATTGTTGTGAGCAGTATATAGTAGGACAGTGCAGCATTTTCGGTGACAAGCAGTATACATATAGTACAGTACAGTAGGCCATTGCTGTATCGTGCAGTTCCGTGTCAGACTCAGTTCTAGTATCCTGATCAGTGCACAATATCTGCTGCATTGTTGTGACCAGTATATAGTAGTACAGTGCAGCATTGTGGTGAACACCAGTATATAGTAGTACTGTACAGTAGGCCATTGCTGTATCTTGCAGCTCTGTGTCACTTCTAGTATCCGGATCAGTGCTTAATATCTGTGCTCAGTGTCAGTGCTGCATTGTGGTGACCAGTATACTACAGTACAATAGCCAGAGGCGGATTGGCCATAGGGTTTACAGGGAAGAATCCCGGTGGGCCGACGCACCCATGGGGCATGTTTTGTTTGAGGACATGTGGTCCTTTTTATAACCATAATTAATAAGATGCTAAATAATTTGCATATATGAAAATTACTTTGCCACTTAGCCTGTGATTGCAGATGATCTAGTGTATGCTCTGTCTGCCTGCTTGGCTGACATATAAGATTGAGTGAATAGTGATTGGGATACAGTTGGTGTAATAAGCAAGAAAATATATCTTTCTAAAGAATGATATAGTTTCATAAATTCTGAAGGTGTATCATATAATGTGCTCATAATATTTAATTTTATTTCTTTTTAACTTCCCCCTTGATGCTGGACATGCCCACTATCTGGAAAGTCTTGGGGGGAGTGGGCTGCCATGGCCCATGGCTAGACCTTACACCTCCGGTGCTGCCCATGTGGGGCCACTAGTACAAATTTTCCAGGCCCGCTTTTTTTTCCCAATCCGCCCCTGACAATAGTCCAGTTCTGTTCTCGCTGCTCAGTGTCAGTTCTTCATAGTATCATCAGTGATCAGTATAACCAGTGCGCTGTTAGACGTGTGCCCGTTTTCCATCATTAGTGCAGTGGGATTTAGACAATTGATGAAGTTATTGTGGCCCCGGTACAAAATCCCATCTAGATTCCACTTCACTAGGCAGGCGATAGCGAGATTTTACCAATTAATATCAGTGATTTATAATTATTAATTACAGTGATCTTGCCAAATGATTCCAGTGATTTTGTCATTTTCTTCCAGTGATTTGGACCAATAATACCATTGATTAGAACGAATAATTCCAGTGATTTTGTCATTTTCTTCCAGTGATTTGGACCAATAATACCATTGATTAGAACAAATAATTCCTGTGATATTGAGGTGTTTGTGTCGCTTAGCTTAGCCGTCCAGCGACCACAGTGCACCTCTTTTTCTCTTTTCTTTGCATCATGTGCTGTTTGGGGGACAATTTTTTTAAGCGCCATCCTGTCTGACACTGTAGTGCCACTCCTAGATGGGCGAGGTGTTTGTGCCGGTCACTTGGGGCGCTTAGCTTAGTCATCCAGCGACCTTGGTGCAAATTTTAGGACTAAAAATAATATTGTGAGGTGTGAGGTGTTCAGAATAGACTGGAAATGAGTGGAAATTGTGGTTATTGAGGTTAATAATACTATAGGTTAAAAATTACCCCCAAATTCTATGATTTAAGCTGTTTTTGAGGGGTTTTTGAAAAAAAACACCCGAATCCGACAAAAAATTTTCAGGGAGGTTTTGCCAAAACGCGTCCGAATCCAAAACACGGCAGCGGAACTGAATCCAAAACCAAAACACAAAACCCGAAAAATTTCCGGTGCACATCTCTAATATTTATATATAATGTTTTAGGTTACTTCGTATATATGAACACTTATATGATCACAGTGCCTGTACCTCTCGGATATTATATTAAGTTCAATTACTACAGTATATGTACCCTGTATCAGACATGTATAAATGGTGACCATAAGCTAATAATTTTTAATGGACTAACTCACTAATTTTCTGTGTCATAAATGTACTAATTACAACTCCCCCCTAATTATGAAATATATAAATGAGGCCCCACATGGACCATAGTTTTACTCAGCCCTAAAAGCCACCCCATGTTTCATATGGGCATACCTCCCAACATGACCCTCTCCAGAAGGGACACAATGCTCTGCTTCTTGACTTTTTTCTTAATTTATGAATGCCATCACCTGTGTTGAACAGGTTAATGGATAAGAAAGGTGTTTCAGCACAGGTGATGGTAATCATTAATCAAGAGGGAAGTCCAGGAGCAGAGCATTCTGTCCCTCCTGGAGAGGGTTATGTTGGGAGGTATGTATGGGGTCCAAAATAATTGAAGACAGTACACCAAGTAAAGCCTATTCCCACTTATCCCATTACTTTCTGTGTGTCAGAAGTCTGATTAAAGGGGAAAATAAGCATAGAGTTACAATTTTTGATTGAAAAACAACATAATAAAATAACAACATAAAAGTTAAACAGGGTCACAGAGCTCTAGAAAAATCAATCACGTGGCTTTCTTTATGCGAAATACTTGGATGGATTGGTGTTAATTGTTTGCAACACATGTAAAAGATTTTGTTATTTTGATTTATATAATTCACAGACGCATATGTTAAATAAGCAGTTCATTAAAATAATATTTTACTATAACTATTTATCAACACACAAAATATGTATTCTGCTTAAAGCCATACACTACTGCAATTCACACATTCCTTCCAGCCAGTCCCATTTAATCTATTATGCAATCACCTGATCCAGTGTTTACCAGTCAATTTCATATACTCTGTGTCATATGCTAGTGCTTCATTTTTCAATTACAAATGTTCAGGGTTGGACTGGCCCACAGGGGAACAGGGGAAACCACCGGTGGGCCATACTGCCTGTGGGCCCTCCAGCTCCTCTAGGGATCAAGTTCCAGACTATCCTAGTTCACTGGATTTATGCATTATACATATGTTACATTATACTTCACAATAATTTGGTTTATTATATATTTACCAAGGGGCACGGAACATGTAATGGTTAGTCAAACCTCCGTGGTGGTTGGCCACGCCCCCACTGGAACCTGGCTACACCTTTAAGCATGGGCCCCTGTAGCAGCATTTCTCCGGTGGGCCCTTCATGCCCCAGTCCAACACTGCAAATGCTGCATTCAAAAGCTGTCAGAGGTTCATGTGAAAGCTCTTACTTATAACAGCAAACTGCTTAGGGACAACTGTACTAGACCTTATAATTATAATTATCGCCGCTATTTGCTACAATAAGAAATCATAAATTGCCAGTAGGTATGAAGAAACACCCACAGGGTGTGATCCCTTCACTTCTCCTTTGGAAGCCATACTGCATATACATGGTGTGCTGACCACGCATGAAGGGCAGTCGAAAGCCGGGCTGGGCCCAGGTACTTTTCAAGGGGTGTGGCCTAATCAGAGGAGGTGTGGTCATGTATCCTTAGAAAAAAATACTGACAAAAATGGTATTTTAAGCACCTCCATGGCCACACTGCAGCCCAGTACACAGCGTGTGCTGGGTTGAGGAAAAGAGCTGCAGCTGCTACTGCTAGCTAAGGGGGAGGGGGCCTGGGCACCCACTGGACCCTCATTGGGCCCCTCCATCAGACCTGGGCCCGGGTAATTTGTACCCTGTCCCCCCTCTCTCTGCACCACTGCACGCATGCACCAGTGGTGAGTGTCGGGGAGGGATTCTGTGGATCCCTCTCCAGCAGTTTTGCAATAAGTATCCCATAGGAGACCACAGCCAAGCTCTAGATTGCATCACTTTCCAGAGCTTGGTAAATTTGTCAAAAAAGCAGCCCCCATAGAAACCTACAGTATGGTGCTGCTTTTGTGAGCGAAAACTGTGGATTGCAGTAGACATCTCCAATATCTATTGAGGTCCCCTGTAAATAAATGCTGGGGATAATTAATAATTATGACCTCATCCCCCAAATTTCGGTGTTTATGGGTGATATCTCACAAATACTAATTGATAAATATTTCTCTAAATGTTAAAGGGTGCTTATCCGTAACCTATTCATACAGGGATTGTGCTTATAATGTTACATTTAGATGCACGTAGAATTTTTTACGAGGCATAACCATTAGGGAAATAATAATTTAATAAGCATTTACACTGAAACTTCACCTTTCATCTATCTTATTAGATTAGATGTAAATATTAATTGTAGTAGAAAGACTTCCTTTGTAAGCATATGAGGTAATAAATTATATTTCTCTTTTGCTTTGCTCCTGAGAGTCACTGTCATCTGTGCCGACCAATCAATCCAAAATTTACACGTAATAAAGAGAATAATATTGTCACACTCCTACCAAGTTTCATACTGTACAACTTCAAACCTATTAAACTTATAATGGATACAGTACTTCCTCTTTGTAGTCCCCAACCCATCATATAACCCTGTTTTCACTTACAATTATGTATATGATTATTAATTCCATTACATTGTAATTCCCCTACTTCATAGCACTGCATTTCTTATTATTCCATTTTTTGACTGTATTAATATAAAGGAGATTTTTAAGCCTAAAATACAGCTTTCAGCCCAAAAAAAAGCTACAGCCAAAAAAAAGCTACAGTTTTCGTTACCATTCAGACTAGTGATGAGCGGATTCGGTTTTACTCGGTTTTACTCGGTTTTACTCGGTTCTCAAAACGGCATCTTATTGGCTCACGGATGTCACGTGTTTTGGATAGCCAATAAGATGCCGTTTTGAGAACCGAGTAAAACCGAGTAAAACCGAGTAAAACCGAACCTCGCTCATCACTAATTCAGACAGCAGCTAAAGTGAGCAATGGAATGATAATATAATACCAATAATTTTATTTCTATAGTGCATTTCTCCAGCAGGACTCAAACTTGCTTTACAAACAGAAAAAACATAGCACAGCGGTTTAATATTACAGCAAAAAGAAAACAAACCGAAAAACAGTGTACAGTAGTGAAAATAATGGTCCCAATGAGCCTAATGCAGGGTAGGTGCAGCCACTTGGATTAATAAGTTCAACATATTACATATACTACCCATGAAAGGTACCAGGTGAGGCAGCCATTTTGGGTGCACTACATGGGTTACCCTGGGTAGAATAGGCAACTCCTAGAAGAGATTACACAAAATAGGGAAGTTGCAGTATACTGAAGCAAGACGCAGAGCCCTTAACAATCAGTTTCAAGTCTTTTTCATCCCACCCACAGGCGTACAAGACAGGGCAGCCATCTTGGGTGCACTACAAAGGATACAATGTGTGAGATAAGCCATACAAGGGACTAAGAAATAAGTGTGACTGAAACATGTATAATATGATATGCACTGCATGACTACATCCACGTTTGGTTCACCCCACCCAAAAAAGAATCACTGCTAGATTACCTCTGACAGGATGTGCAATTAGCGGAATAAATACTTCCATGTAGAGGAAAAAAAGAGGAGCTGAATACAATGGCATACAATGGCAATATTGCAACAATAATCATGACAGCACTATGAGAACTATTGTAAAATAAACAAAAAGTAAAAAAAATAAAAATAATGGAGTAAACTGCAAAAAGCCGGCAACTAAAATTTCCCTTGCTCAAGTGTGCAGTCTTGGTGCACCAGGTTTGTTGAGTGTGACTGGGCCACAGCACAAGACTGCACCCAACCTGTTCTCTGAGGAACATGGTAACAACAGAATAATAAGCAAGGTGGCATAAAAAACCCTAATAATAATACCACATAATGGGCCTGATTCAGACGTGGTTTGGAAGCAGCAGTGATAGCTCTGTATGGTAATGCAGCAGGAGGCATCTATTACAAGCAGATGCCTCCTGCTGCAGTAATGATCCTATCTGCATCCTAGGATGCAGACATCTGATCACTTACTCCCCATCGGGCAGCTTGCTATGGGGTCTGGAGGTGAATGGGGCTTGATAATTGCAATCCACTCTTCCAAAGGCCCCTGCACTGCTTTTCTGCACATACTGAACATACTGTAGGTGATGGATCATATGATGATGCCTCAACAGCATTTTTACAAGAGCAGAGTGGTCTCCTCTTGCAATCTTGCATGGGGCCACCACATGCGCACTTATGTCGCAAATGGGAAGAGAAGTGTGGGGTTCCTTGAAGGGCTGGAATAAATTTGCAATACCCATCCACATATTGTTTTCCTAAAGAGCAAGCAATGCTGTGTTCTGCCACGATCCTAATTTTGTTTTTAACTGTATCTAATCACGTACTCTCTGAGGCACAGAGTTGACTAATTATGAGTGAGCACCATCACATAAACCAGGTAGAGGTATCAGGAGTAAAATACAGAAGTTTTTTTTATCATATGTAATATGTAATATGTTAACAACCAAATACTCATACACTACAGTATGAGAACTAAGCATCTATTAATATAACAGACTGAAAATTATTGGTAGATTACAATGCTGTTCAGTGGCCATGGATTTAGAAGTTGTGATATGATCAATGTGACTGAATGGCCAGGGGCCTCCTCATCCCAAAGGCTTCTATGGGATCTTAATTTCAGGCCATATGTTGATGATAGCTTTTTGGCCACTTTCTATGTGTGTAGAAGCTGTGCTACACATACCCACATGGTGAGGGTAGCTTTGGGGTCCCACAGGGCACCTAATAGGTGTTTAGAACCTAGTCCCAACTAACAGTTCCACACTAAGTGGTGTACTGTATGTACCAATAATCGTGTTTGGTTGAGAATGCATTCCAGGTGTATTTGACCAGTTTTCAAAGCATTGAGATGTACTCATGCTAACCATGGGTGAACAAGCACAATTCTATCCACAAAACATTATAATCTTACAATGAGTTCAATAATTTTAGTGCACTAAACAACAGCCCCAGGTTAATAACCCAGTTAGATGTTCCCACATCTCAAAGACAATACAAAATCACAAAAGAAAAGGACAATGTTACCATATAGCGCTTATAATAAATTAGAGTCACTCCCTTTGCAGAAAGCAATGATTAAGTCCTTCTGAAGATTCCTCTCTCAGTTAATTATAATGAAGAGTGTGCAATCCAGCATAAAATCACAAGGATGATTACTTTTTTCTCCTCTGTTCCAATACACTTTCTTATAGCCACGGAGTACCAGGTGTGTGTATATCTCAAATGAGAACAGAGATACACTTAGTATAATCTCCTTTTTTAATGTATAAAATAATAAGCTCAGAAAACACAAACATGACACACAAGAAAACACAGACGTGAAGCAAAAGGTTTAAATATAGCAGAATGTCACACCATTACCAGCATTTCTTTAAGAATTTGGGAAATTCAGTCTTTAAAAAACATTATGTTACAATCCCATGGAGTCCCAGGAAGCTCACTGGATCAGCACGGCTCCTCCACCAACAATGGGTCAGACTGCTTGTAGAAACCACCATGGCCAATGCGTTTCTACCCACTCTATGGGTATTTTTCAATGCCAAGCAAACCAGATTGGCCTTACAAACTCTCCTGTTGGGCATAATTATAATAATGCCCATAAATCCACTAGTTCAGGGATAGAACACACTTTTAGGCTGTCAAAATCTTGGTTCCATTGTCTTGATAAATCTGGTGGCATTTTGCTTTATTCTGCTTTAAAATTACCTAATATTGTGCTCTGCTGCTGTGTTTTGCATAATTTGTGTTTGCAGCAGCCAATCCTGAATGACCTTGCATTACACTGTCAACGGGCAAGGGAATTTGATGCATTAGGTGACACTCTGAGCACAGAAATTGTGAGTTAGGTCAGACAACAGGTAATTAGGCACCATTTCTCAAGTAAATATACTTATAACCATCACAACTGGCTCTTTCATTACACCTGTATGTTCTTTTTATCTCCAGTTTTTAACTACAAATCAAATGTCCTTGTATTGATGTATTAAACAATGCAAATAGTGGTGTAGTGGTTAACTGTTAAAGTTACCCTTAGAAATCTGTCATTTGCGAACATGCAACCAGCTTAAACAATTAAATATGATTTTTAGATATTAATTAAAAAAGTGTGTACATTTGTTTGTAGCCTATACAAGTCAACCTACATTTTCTCCAATTTTCTTTGTTTAAAATTAGGGATGAGCGGGTTCGGCTTCCTGAGAACCAACCCCCCGGAACACCACGTCCCAAGGCCGGATCCGAGTCCGGCTTGGGTTTTCCCACCAGACTCACAAACAAGAACGAGGCAAAACATCATCATCCCGCTGTCGGATTCTTGCGGGTTTTGGATTCTGTATAAGGAATTGCGCGTTGCTGCCAATTTCACTCCAGTCTTGGAAAGTGTAGCGAGAGGACCTGTCTCCTCAGTATATGTGCAAGGAAGTGGTGTGGCGCGGCAACCTGCTCTTTTGTGTCATTCCAGTGCTATCTTGTGCTGCATCAGTCCAGTGGTGGTGTCTTGTGCTGCATCAGTCCAGTCACAGTGGTGGTGTACTGTGTCGCCATAAGCCCAGTGCTCCTGTTTAAGTCCAGTCCAGTGCAGTGGTGCTGTCTTGTGTTGCATCAGTCCAGTGGTGGTGTCCTATGCTGTCATAAGTCCAGTGGTGCAGCTGTATCAGTCCACTCCAGTGGTGGTATCCTGTGCTGCCATTAGTCCAGTGGTGGTATCCTGTGCTGCCATAAGTCCAGTGGTACTGCTGTATAAGTTCAGGGGTACTCCCGTATAAGTCCAGGGGTACTGCCATATGAGTCCAGGGGTACTGCCGTATAAGTCCAGGGGTATTGCCGTATAAGTCCAGTGGTACTCCCATTCAAGTCCAGGGGTACTGCCGTATAAGTCCAGGGGTACTGCCGTATAAGTCCAGGGGTACTGCCATATAAGTCCAGTCCAGTGGTACTGCCATATAAGTCCAGGCATACTGCCGTATAAGTCCAGTCCAGTGATACTGCCATATAAGTCCAGTGGTGCTGCCCTATAAGTCCACGGGTACTGCCGTATAAGTCCAAAAGTACTGCCATATAAGTCCAGGGGTACTGCCATTTAAGTTTAATCCAGTGGTGCTGCCGTATAAGTCCAGTGGTGCTGTCCTGTGCTGTAAATAATTTACTCCAAATAAAAGGTTTATTATTATTTAATCCAAATAATTTTTACAGGGTTTGCCCTGTGTGGTGTAGGGGTACGCTCTCCTGTGCCGCATATTGTTATATAACTCTAGAAAAATAATGGAGAACAAATATTTGGAAGATAAAATATGTAAAGATCAAGAACAACTTCCTCCTCCTGATGCTGCTGCTGTTATTGCTGCTGGGAGTCGATTGTCATCCCACAGGGGAAGTCGGAAGACCACTTCTACTATTTCAACTAAGCAATTGATTGTCCAACAGTCGTTTGTGAGGAAGATGAAATATGACAGTAATCATCCTGTTGCAAAGTGGATAACTGAGGCCTTGACAGCTATGTTGGTGTTAGACGTGCATCCGGTATCCGCCATTAGTGCAGTGAGATTTAGACAATTGACGGAGGTATTGTGTCCCTGGTACCAAATCCCATCTAGATTCCACTTCACTGGGAAAGCGATTCCCGTACTGTACAGGGACATAAAGAAAAGTGTCCTCAGTGTCCTGAAAAATGCAGTTGTACCCAGTGTCCATTTAACCATGGACATATGGACAAGTGGAGCAGGGCAAACTAAGAACTATATGACTGTGACAGCCCACTGAGTAGATGTATTTCCTCCCGCAGCAACAATAGCAGTGGCACCAGTAGCAGCATCTCACAAACACCAGCTCGTTCCTAGGCAGGCTACGCTGTGTATCACCGGTTTCCATAAGAGGCACACTGCTGACAACCTCTTACAGAAACTGAGGGACATCATCGCACAATGGCTTACCCCACTTAGACAATCCTGGGAATTTGTGATAGCGGACAATGCCACCGATATTGTGCATGCATTACATCTGGGCAAATTCCAGCATGTCCCAACTTTTGCACATACAATTAATTTGATGGTGCAGAATTTTATGAAAAATGACAGGGGCATGCAGGAGGTGCTGTCGGTGGCCTGAAAAATTGCGGGCTACTCTCGACATTGAGCTACTGTGTGCCACTCCTAGATGGGCCAGGAGTTTGTGCCGCACACTTGTGTTGCTAAGCTTAGTCATACAGCTACCTCATTGCACCTCTTTTTCTTCTTTGCATGATGAGCTGTTTGGGGCCTACTTTTTTTAAAATGCCATCCTGTCTGACACTGCATTGCCACTCCTAGATGGGCCAGGTGTTTGTGCCACACACTTGTGTCGCTTAGCTTACTCATCCAGCAACCTCGGTGCACCTCTTTTTTCTTTGCATAATGTGCTGGTTGGGGCCTAGGTTTTAAAAGTGCCATCCTGTCTGCCAATGTAATACCACTCCTAGATGGGCAAGGTGTTTGTGCTGCACACTTGTGTCCCTTAGCTTAGTCATCCAGCAACCTTGGTGCACCTCTTTAGTTCTTTGCATCATGTGCTGTTTGAGGCCTAGTTTTTAAAAATGCCATCCTGTCTGACAATACAGTGCCACTCCTAGATGGGCCAGGTGTTTGTGACGCACACTTGTGTTGCTTAGCTTAGTCATCCAGCTACCTCATTGCACCTCTTTTTCTTCTTTGCATGATGAGCTGTTTGGGGCCTAGTTTTTAAAAGTGCCATCCTGTCTGACACTGCAGTGCCACTCCTAGATGGGCCAGGTGTTTGTGCCGCCCACTTGTGTCGCTTAGCAAAGTCATCCAGGTACCTCGGTGCAACCTTTTGGCCTAAAAACAATATCGTGGGGTGTGAGGTGTTCAGAATAGACTGGAAATTAGTGGAAATTAATGTTATTGAAGGTAATAATACCGTAGGATCAAAATTACCCCCAAATTCTGTGATTTTAATTGTTTTTTGTTTTGTTTTTTCAAAAATCATCCTGATCCAAAACCAACACCAAAACCTGAAATGGTGGTTTTGGCAAAACCAATCCAGATCTAAAACCAAAACCCAAAACACGAAAAGTGCCTGCCGCACATCTTTATTTAAAAAGTGTTCAAACATCTAGAAACATGCAGTGTGTTTCTTTAAAATTTTACTTTGTTAATCTTGCTAACATAAAAATGTAATTAACTGAGTGCAACTACTGTATGCATCATCTGTGTGTTATGAGGATAATCACAAATGTGATTTAAGAATAAAGTATACCTTTGTTTCTTGTCTAAACACAGTCCAATCAAAATAGTGTCTGTATGTGACAAGTTGTTAGGTGTACCTTTTTCTTATTTGCACAAAAAATGCACTTAAATGTTGAATCAAATTCCTTTACAATGAATCAAATACCTTTTCTAAGGCTAATTATCTGAATTTTGAGGTCATAAACTTTAAACACAGTAATGTCTCAAAAATTAAACACATTTTTATTATGTGAAATCTGATAAAACTGACAAACACAAACCTACTACACCACTACACTACCCACACATACCCTATAGGCACACACAAAGCAACACTGACAGGTCTATAAAAAAATACAAACTAGACAGAAAAATGTCACAACAAACAAACAACAACACAAATTTACTTAAACACACCATACAAAGATAAGTAAATCTCAGCTAGCACATACACAGCAACTCCTCACTATCCCTCATTCTACAGATGTGTCCCGATCCAGCCTTGAAGCATTTTGTACATAGGGGGTCATTCCGAGTTGATCGCACGCTGTCAATTTTCACTGCGCTGCGATCAGGTCTCTATTAAGCATGCATATGCACCGCTAAGCACACGCGCACAGGTACAAAGCGCACGCGTGCCGTACGAGTAAGTTCAGACCTACTCTGAAACTGCACAAAATGTTTTTGCCCAGCTCAGCTGCACAGGCGTTCGCACACTTGCAAAGCCAAAATACACTCTTCTCTGAGCAAAATAAACTACATTTCACCTGTATATAATGCCCACATGTACCCTTTAGTTCATTTATTGGCAGAGGATGTAATAGGGTGTAAGCTTTTGAAGTGTGCAAGTTTTTCTGTAAACTCGCACATTTTTATAAGTCAATCAATGTAATAGGGTGCAAGTTCATGCAAACTCGCTTGTTTTCCGCAAAACAGCAACTTGCACATAGAGTAACAACTCGCATCCAAATGTTTATCCATTGTGTCCATACAACTCAACCAAAGTAACAGGGTTTGAGTTTCAAACTCAGACCTAAAACATGACTAAAAACTCTCCAAAAAGTAAAAGTGGATTTGATAGGCGAGATGTATGTGACACTTTGGGAAAAAATAAATAAAAATCACACTGTTGAAGCCTAATTTCATTAAGATACCTTACCAAAACATACAGTATCTACCTTTAAAAATGCACTAAAAAAAAACAAAAAAACAACAACTCATTACCTATAATCTACCCACAAATTTGGGTACCTATAAGTGTACAACAAGTTCTTTTACAATAATCTGCACCCTAAATGGTGTGGCATTGGTAGTTTTGAAAATAAGAACCTTAACTCAGATTATAAAGAAACACAGACACATTTTCTTTTAAACACTTTAATATGAAGAACAATGGCCCTCATTCCGAGTTGATCGGTCGCAAGGCGATTTTAGCAGAGTTACACACGCTAAGCCGCCGCCTACTGGGAGTGAATCTTAGCTTATCAAAATTGCGACCGATGTATTCGCAATATTGCGATTACTAACTACTTAGCAGTTTCAGAGTAGCTCCAGACTTACTCTGCCTGTGCGATCATTTCAGTGCTTGTCGTTCCTGGTTGACGTCACAAACACACCCAGCGTTCGCCCAGGCACTCCCACCGTTTCCCCGGCCACTCCTGCGTTTTTTCCGGAAACGGTAGCGTTTTCAGCCACACGCCCCTGAAACGCCGTGTTTCCGCCCAGTAACACCCATTTCCTGTCAATCACATTACGATCGCCGGAGCGAAGAAAAAGCCGTGAGTAAAAATACTTTCTTCATAGTAAAGTTACTTGGCGCAGTCGCAGTGCGAACATTGCGCATGCGTACTAAGCGGATTTTCACTGCGATGCGATGAAAAATACCGAGCGAACAACTCGGAATGAGGGCCAATGTACAGAAAATAACATTAAATAACAAAACAACATTGAAAAAGAAATTACCCACACTTACGTTGTATAAATTAAACAGGACATGCACAGGTTAACAAACCATTCACTTCAGAGACAGGGACTGCCATTTGTGGCTGAAATTATTGGTTTGTTTTGGCCCCCACAAAACAAGCTGCAAATGGGCAGTGGACATTGCTGGCAATGCTTTCTACGTGCACAAACTGGCTCTACATAGGCAAGATGTCATCATCGTCATCATTGTCTGATTCCTCACCCCCATCAGTGTGTACTTTACATCATCTTCTTTATACACTATTAATTTGTCCCCACTGGAATCCACCATTACATTTTTGGACGTAGTTCCTGGTAAAGGTCTTCCTCATGGAATTTGAAATTCATTTGAAAGAACATCATCTTTTCCACGTTTTTGGGAAAGTAACCTCCTACACTGATCGCTGACAAGGTTCCCAACTGCACTGAAATCTTTTTCTGAGTACAAACTGGAGGGTGGGCAACTTAAGGAAAACAAAGCTGGGTTGTGCAAGAGCCTCCAAATTGCCTTTTTTCCTGCCAGTAGTGAAACGGACTTTCTCACATGCCTATTTGGATGCTATCACTAAAATAATCATCAACCTTGAATATTACACTGCGGTATGGCCAACAGTATCACAATACGTGTATGAATATTAAGCTGTGGTATGACTTGCAGCATCACAATGCTTTTATGAAATTGGGGTACGACCTGCAGCATCACAGATCTTGTGTATGGATATTACACTGCGGTCTGGCCTACAGCATCACAATGCGTGTATGAATATTAAGCTGTGGTATGACTTGCAGCATCACAATGCTTTTATGAAATTGGGGTACGACCTGCAGCATCACAGATCTTGTGTATGGATATTACACTGCGGTCTGGCCTACAGCATCACAATGCGTGTATGAATATTAAGCTGTGGTACAACATGCAGTGTCACAACAATTGTATGAAATTGGGGTAAGGCCTGTAGCATTGCAATACTTGTTGAATATTACACTGCGGTCTGGCCTACAGAGTCACAATATGTATATGAATATTAAGCTGCGGAACAACCTGGTGTCACATTAATTGTATGAAATTGGGGTATGGCCTGCAATGTTGCAATTCTGCGGTCAAGCCTACAGCATCACGATATGTGTATGAATATTAGGGATGTGCGCCGGGTCAAATCTCGGGTTTTGGATTCTTGTTTTCGATCTGTATCTCCTTCGTGTTTTGGATCTGTATTTGTTTTGCCAAAACCTCCCTTGCAAGTTTTGGATCTGTATTTGTTTTGGATCTGTATTTAAAAAAATACCCAGCTAAAATCACAGAATTTGGGCCTGTTTTTGTTCCTACAGAATTATTCATCTCAATAACATTAATTTCCATTCATATCCAGTCAATTTTGACCACCTCACAGCTCACAATATTGTTTTCATCCAGTTTAGGCCAAAAGGTTGCACCGAGGTAGCTGGATGACTAAGCTAAGCAACAGCAGTGGGTGGCACAAACATGTGGCACATATATAAAACAGAATGGCACTTCAGTGGCAAACAGGGTGGCAGTTGTATAAACTATACAAATGTTTGCTGTCTACACAAGAAGGGTATCAGCAATGCTCCAAACAGCACATAATACAAAGAAAAGAGATGTAATATGGAATTTTCCTTGGGTCCTCCCACCCACCCTGATGTTGTATATAGTAAACAGGACATGCACAGTTTAATAAACCAATCATTTCCGTGACAGGGACTGTCACTTGTGGCTGAAATGATTGGTTTGTTTGGGTCCCCACACAACAATTTTTTAGAAGGACTTCCTCTGATAAGTAATGACTCTGAAGGTGTTGATGATGAGGTGTTAATTACATTATAATCTTGTACAATACATTTTATGTCTACGCCGCAAATGACGTAACATGGATGAGGTGCCTAGATGGCTAATGTTCCTACCTTTACTAACTTTGGCTTCACAAATCGGGCAGATACTTTCACAAACTTTGTCAGGATTGGGATAAAAATTATCTCACTACCCAAGAGGTGGCTTTTTTTGGTTTTATGCCCAGGCATCGCAATGGCTTTCTTTTTATCATGGTCAGCAACTGCAGCCACCGGTGGATGACTTACACAAACAACATCATCAACATCCTCAGTGTCAGATAGTAGTAGTACACACATATGAGGGGTCATCCTGTTCCACTTCCACACACGAATACTTAATTTCTATTATGTCCTTCTCATCCAAATGGCTGCACCGGAAATTGCGATTTCCAGCGGGTCCCGCCTGGGGGACCGGACCCTCTTGCCTCCTCCCTGAGTGCGGCCACGCAATCCTGGAGAACTTCAGTTAGTGTGTGTGCCCTGGGTGAAGAACCGGAGCCTCCGCTGTAAGTACCCAGCAACCATGGACGCAGGAGTATACAGCACCGCTGGGGGAGATGATGGCGCTGCAGCAGGAGATAACAGAATGATATCTAGCACTAGAGTGCCTCTGCTGCAGCCCCTGAATTCTTCTATCTTATTTAAAATAGCTCTTCTTTGGGCTGCTGGAGCAGCCCTGCCTGTTAGCTGCCTGCACTGCAGGCACCAACTTACAAACTGAGCTCCTGTGCACGGAGGCTTGGTTATAGAGGAGGCGGTGCTGAGCATCTTGGGAACAGTCAAAGCTTTTAGCCTGTTGGTGCCTCGGATCAAGATCCTACTCTACACCCCAATGTTATTCCCTGCAGAAATATTAATATACTGCGGTCTGACCGTCAGATTCACAGTACTTATTAAAATAAAATAAAAATTGTATAGTACACTGGGCTATAGCATAAAAAAAATTGATAATTATATTTTTAGTTTTTGTTTTTAGCTTTAATTATTTTAATTTTACACTGGAGAGGAGCCCCTGGATGGACACACAGATCACCCCATTCAGATACAGTAGACAGAGCACCCCGCCTTAACTGATACTGCAGACAGAGTACCCCTTTCAGATACAGCAGACAGATCACCCCTGGACTGATACAGCAGACAGAGCCCCCTTCCAGAAACAGCAGACAGAGCACCCCTGGACTGATATAGCAGACAGGGCACCCCTGGACTTATATAGCAGACAGAGCACCCCTGGACAGATACAGCAGACAGAGCACCCACCCCACGCCAGACAACACAGTACTGAGACGGACACGTCCATCCAGTACATGCTTCATAGGATCCAAATCCTGCGAGAATCCTACATAGGGATGATGACGTTCGACCTCAATTTGGGATCTGAGTAAGGCGGGAAGTCCCGAATCAGACTCGGATCCGGACTCACATTCCAAAGTTCAGGTGAGTCCGGTTCTCAGAGAACCAGACCCGGTCATCTCTAATGTATATTAAGCTGCAGTACGACCTGCAACAACACAATACTTGTATGAATTTGGGGTACCACTTACAGAGTCACAATGCGTGTATGATTATTACACTACGGTCTGACTGGCAGTGTCACAGAAAAATAATAGTATAGTTCAATGGGGTATAGCATCAAAAAAATAGTTCTATTTAAATTATATTTTTAGCCTTAACTTTAAAAAACAAAACTGGGACAGAGCCCCTGGATGGATGGACAGAGCACCCGCAGACTGACAGAGCACCCCTTGAGAACACAAATACCCTTTTGCCAGTGTTACACACACATGTAAGTTTGTAACACACACATACACAAACACTGGCACAGACACACATACACACACACACACACACCAAACAGAGGGCCTTATTCAGCTTAAGATGCAATTTTGCAAAATCGCAAATCAACCAGTTATCGGATAACTGCACATGCGCTGCATATGCATTGTGAATGTGTCAGAGCTGCAATGCGATCACAGGCCCAGCAAGGTGAGATTGCATAACAATTGCCAGGCAGTGATCATTTGTGGGAGGTTACATGGCGTTTGTGGGGAGTGGTTGGAATAATGCAGGCGGGTCCATTTTCAGGGCGTGTATCTGATGTCAGTTGCAATTGATTGCGTCTAAAAACATGGCACCTGTGCGACTGCATTATCATTATTCTGAATAACCCTGGGTCAACCACAACTGTTGATGATACTTGATTTCTGTGTATGTATCGCAATTATGCAACTGCACATTTGCAAATGCATCAGTGGGTGTCTTTCTCCTTTCAGGGTGGCTATTTACATGCATTATTTAGCAGAAGCAGGATTGAGAAAACATCACTTTCTGTCTTAAGAGCGGTCTAAGCTGAATGAGGTCCAGAGGCAATAAACATCAGTATTTAGAAATCTGTCTCTATCACTAAAGTGTCTGTCTGTGCCAAAAGACAGATGCTGAGAATGGTATTGAGTAATGAAGAAATAAATTGTAGAACTGGTTTGTTTTGCAGGAACAAAGTTTCTAAATAGATCTTTTGGAGAATTTTCATGTGAATTTACTGTTATCTTAAATGTATTTTACTGACTGAGTAAAACAAGTGTCATCCTTTGGCTTTTGCATTGGGAACAAATTTGCAACTATTGATAAGAGGTAGCATACAGATGTGTCCTCTTACATTGTTACTTTACAGCATACTGCAGCATGCAAAATTCAGTAAGTATGCCTGACGTTCAGCTCCATTTGCATCTTGCAATCCTATGGGGATCATGGGTGCAAATACCATGTACTCGACCACTGGCGGGCCCCTTTTTCAAGGCATAAATGCTGCAGGGTACTGCAAAGATATAAAAGGACACATCTGTATGACATACATCCTTTAACACCAATACTGTTTAAATGTATTCTCTACTGCAACTGAGATTGCATTAACCGCTTGTCTGGCATGTTTGTATCAGATGAGACAAAGCCAGGCTGAGCTTTTCCTGACATGGTTGCATATGATGTATCACACCTGAAGCAGACTCTTCATACAGCCCTTGATCAATTGGCTCTTCCTCAGCCAGTGACCTGCTCAATTCCCTACCTGAACCCTCTGGCACCTTCTATTCATTTGATCCCACAAATGAAGATGAAGTATCAACACTCTTCTCAGCCTGCTACTCTACTACCTCTCCTCTTGGTCTTATACCCTCACAAAAAAGTAAAGCTCTGTGTCCTGTGCTCATCATAACTTTAACTAAAATATGTAAGCTCTCTCTCTGTAATGGTATCTTTCCCTCACTGTTCAATCATGCAGTGATTACTCTCATTCTGAAAAAATTCTGATGAAAATGCTCTCTCAAACTACTGTCCCATCTCTCAGCTCCCATGCCCCTCCAAGCTTCTTGAGAGACTTGCCTACACTCGACTCACACACTTTCTTAACTCACACAACTTATTGGACCCACTTCAATCATGCTTTAGTTCCGAACACTCCACAGAGACAGCACTAGCTAAAGTAGTGAATGATCTGGTCACTGCAAAGTCTAAAAGCCATTCTCACTTCTTATTCTTCTAAATATACCTTCTCCCTTTGACACAGTTGACCACTAGGTGCTCTTTTGAAGGGCCACACCTCTAAACAATGTAAAACTTTTTTTTTATTGGAAACACTTAAACATTGCTAAATATGTAACCTTGAAAAAGACCCCAGCCGCAAAGTCGAAACGCATTGGTTTATGGGGGACGTGTTTGGCGTATTGCTTACAGACGCTACCTGGCGATGACTGCGGGTTGGCTGCAGCAAGGACTCTGGGACCTGCATAAGGGAATACCCACATATATGCTTCTTTAGAACTGTCATCACAGTTCTTACATGCCAGTTGATAATTATTGCCTTTCAGCCATATATGGATCTCATGTTTGAGTTTTGTGTTATATTACATCTATTACTGTCATTGCAAATTGTCTATTTTTAACAAATGGAATTTGTATGTTTTATGTATTAAAAATTGTATGTCACTATATATCTCCTTTTTCTTTTGATTCCTTCTGAGCCCATTAATTTGAGCAGTTGGAGAGAACTGGGGAAACAAGGGATCTCAGGGGTCGTTCAGAACTGATCGCTCTCTAGCTGTTTTTTGCAGTCCTGCGTTCGCATAGTCGCCACCCACCGGAGAGTGTATTTTAGCTGTGCGATCGCATGTGCAGCTGAGCGGTACAAAAACACTTTGTGCAGTTTCTGAGTTGCCCAGGACTTACTCAGCCGCTGCGATCACTTCAGCCTGTCCGGGGCTAGAATTGATGTCAGACACCCGCCCTGCAAACGCTTGGACACGCCTGTGTGTTTCCAACCACTCCCTGAAAATGGTCAGTTGCCACCCACAAACGCCTTCTTACTGTCAATCTCCTTGCGATCGGCTGTGCGAATGGATTCTTCATAAAACCCATTGCACAGCAACGATTCGCTTTGTACCAATGCAACGCGCCTGCGCATTGTGGTGCATATGCATGCGCAGTTCTGACCTGATTGTAGCGCTGCAAAATGCTAGCGAGCGATCAGGTCTGAATTACCCCCGTCATCTGTCAAAAGGATCAGTGACATTCTTTTACATATTTAGCACTGTTTAAGTGTTTTCCATTTATCTTTTCGTGCATACTGTATTTTTTATTGATCAATTTAAAATTTGGGGAATAGAAACCACAATCTCAAAAAATGTCTAGTACATGAGCCGGAAAATATATATGTGTATATATATATATGTATATATATATATAAATTTACGTATGAGATGAGTCAAACATCAATACACTACTTGGATGTACTTATTTCATTGGAGAACAACAAATTACGTACCGCCATCTACACGAAACCGACAGATCGAAATACGCTATTAGCTGCACAGAGCCACCACCCTCCGTCTCTGAAGAGAGGTTTACCTTTCTCGCAGTTTTTGAGAGTAAAAAGAATATACTGGCTAATGCTAGGGATCGTGTAGGTAAGTTAACCAGAGAAGAAACACTTAATAGAAGTAAAACTCCAATTGAGAAAGAAGATAGATTACACTGGGTACATACGTACAACACGGCAGATCAGATTATTAAACAAACTTCCCAGTCACTATGGCCAATTATCCAACAAGATAAAGAACTGAAAAATTTGAAGCATACGAGCATCATGTCATGTTACAAAAGAGGCCGCAACATCCGGGATTGGTTAGTACGCACAGATATATCTAAAAGGACCGCCTACAAAGTACAAAAAAGACAGAATGGTTGTTACAGATGTGTGGGATGTACAACTTGTAGCTTTATGATTGCTTCTAAATACATTGTGCATCAACATAATGGGCAAAAATTCCTGATTCATTATCCTCTTACATGTCTCAGCACCTATGTAATCTATGCTATAAAATGTCCCTGCGGCCTGTATTATATTGGCAAGACTATCAGAACATTTAGAGAGAGAATTTCCCAACACCACTCCGCAATCAGAGCAGCTATTTCAGGGAAAGACAATGATCAACCGGTAGCAAGACACTTTGCTCAGGAGAAACACAATTTATCAACGTTGCGATATGTAATTATAGATCATGTTTCAGATGATCTCCGTGGTGGAGATAGAGGGAAATGTTTGTTGTGTTTAGAAGCACAGTGGATATTTAAACTGGACACTGTCAGGCCTGGTGGCCTTAATGAACAATTAACATTTAGTTCTTTTCTTTAGAATAATACATCATATAGTTCACAGTGTTATCCGATTGATATTTAATATTTACTATATATAATTATAATATGAAACAAATTATCTATGGACATGGTATTAGTAACATAAGATGTTTTGTAATATGGTTTCATACTAGGTATTCCGGATTGTGCTACAGTTACATGTTTTTTAAACACTTATATGTACTTTGTTTTCATTTTCCATAGTGCATCCCATTTCCTATTTATTCTGGTTGCTATGCCAACGCCCCGACAACCAGCAGACAACACTTTCCGGAAAGGTGGGCGGTGACGACACTGAGGATGTTGACAAGGGGAGTGAAGCTTCGGCCCCCTTATACATCATGTCCTGGTGTTTGGTTGCTAAGCTACATGCCGCCGGCTAGTGGTAGGATGCGGCGTGACGTCACTAAAACGTTTGCGGAGACGTTCACCGGAAGTGACGCACACCGGAAGTGCCGTCGGCCCAGGATCGGGAACTGGAGACGCACGTGTGGAGATGATCTTTTGGAGGGTATTTAGGTAAGAACACTGAATGTTTGTTTGTATGTTTGTTGCTTGAAAAAGGAGTAAAATCCGAAACGTCGCATTTGCCATCCGTGGTGTCTGCCTATTCTTTTACACAAGACCGCTGGAGTGCCTCTCATCTTGTCCATCTACATCCTTCCTGGAGCAGAGCACCGCGGCAGTTGATCCCAGGAATGGGAGTGCCAGTCATTTGCTTGTATATATATATATATATATATATATATTTATATAAAACACAATTTTCATGAATAAGTATACATGATAACGAATACCATAATGATGTAAGTGTTATATTAGAAAAAAAGGTATAGAAATTATTTTCTAAATTATCAAGGAAGAAAACAAAGCAAAAATAGTGAGGGATAGAGGTGGAGTGTGGTGAAATATGTGTGACAGTGAAAAGGTTGAATGAGTGAAAAAGTAACACAATAATTTATTTATTTATTAACAATTTCTTATATAGCGCAGCAAATTCCGTTGCGCTTTACAATTGGACACAATGATAAAACAAAACTGGGTAATAAACAAACAGTCATAGAGGTAGGAGGGTCCTGCTCGCAAGCTTACAATCTATAGGGAAAAGGACACTTACGGCCCTGCAAATAGTCCAAACAAATAAAACCACAAAATGAATTGACTGAAATTAATGTCAGTCTGCTGGGTATATCAGAGAAAAAAAAATGAAATGATATATAAATTGTAACCTTCCTAAAGATAAAAAAGAACTCAGAATATCAGTGTCTGTTTGCTTATTTCCCTCATGGATCTGTTTTCCCCTGTTATACAATGTATCATACAGGTGATGAGAGTCTAAAAGGTGGCAACAAGAAGAAAGGAGGGCTGTTTCTGCTTTCAGCATAAGACCCCAGGGTGCAGGGTGGCCACCTCAAGCTGCAGCTGATGGGAGGAAACTGAAAATAAGAGAAAGAAAGTAAGTACACCTATCAGTGAGGGTCACCCAGTGGGGCTATGGACCATGGTATGGGGGACCCCTGTGCGCAGCACAGTTGTCCCAAGGAAAAGGCCAATGCGCATTTTACCTGGGTCTTTCTCTTTTAATGTAAACTATGACAACAACTTAAATATCATATTGAAGAATAAAAATAATTAATCTAGAAATAATGAAATGCAATATTTGTGTTTTTTTATATGATAGAGATATAAATGCTCAAATGTAACACATAAACATTTGAGTATTAAGAAAACAAAAAATACATATTGCTCAAAGGACAAATGTTCACGAGCAGAGCAGGTAAATTATACAGGTTGAGTATCCCTTATCCAAAATTCAAAATCCCACATTTTTGGGTCCCCTACTGAGATAATGACATATATATTATTTATTATGTGCATATATAGATATATTATATAGATATGTAATATACTATATATGTATATGTGTCATTATCTAAGTAGGGGAACCAAAAATGTGTGTCTGTATTGTGTCGTCAGGGCCGGTGCTAGGGTGTTTGACGCCTCCCTGCAAACTATACATTTTGCTCCCTCCCATAGTTTACAAAGGGATAGCATGCGGCATAAAAGGGGTGTGGTCTCACAAGGAAGGTGCAGTGCCACACAATAGTACTCCCATTTCAAATTACGCCGCACAGTAGCACAATCTTATTCACATTACCCCGCGCATAGAAGTGTTGTTTATACACATAATAGCCCCTGTAGTAGTGCTACTTATACACATAATAGCCCCTGTAGTAGCACCGTTTATACACATAATAGCCCCTGTAGTTGCACCACTTATACACATAGTAGCCCATGTAGTAGCACCGCTTATACACATAATAGCCCCTGTAGTAGCGCCGCTGATACACACAATAGCCCCAGTAGTACTGCTTCTTATACACACAATAGCCCCTGTAGTAGCGCTGCTTATACATATAATACCCCCTGTAGTAGTTTTGGTTACATATAATGCCCTCAGGAGTGCCATTTATACAAATTATGCCCCCTCCCACACACACATAGATACACACATGCATGGCCGGATTAAGGGAGGCGTGACAGTGGCGGCCGTCCAGGGGCCCCAACACAGCGCGTTTGGAATTGGAGGAGTTTACCTCCATTTGTCGCAGTGTCCTGCTTGCCTTGTAAGAGTCCTGTGCAGAGGGGAGTGCCGTCCCTGGCTGCCTGCCTGCTATCTCTATATGAGTGTATCCTGCTGCAGCAGCAGTGGCTTCTTCCTGGCAGCAGTGGCAGCAGCGCCGCTCATCTTACTCTCCTCTACTGCTGCATGCTCTTGCGCTGAGCGGTCCCCCCCTCTCCTGGCTATGAGGATCTGGCAGGGCAGCGCAACCTCCTTCACACTCACATAGTAGCACCTGCCGCAAACAGAATAGGAAGACCCATCTACTACTGGGGTGACTCCTTCCCTACCCATCCCTCCAGATCAGCAGGGGCACCACCTGCCATTAAGACTAATTGGTAAAATGTGGAGCAGACTGAAGCATTTAACCCAAAACTTTTATGGTGTCATGGCAGGATTAATGGAAGGGGGTACATGTTGTGGATTAGGTGGGGGAGGGGGTTTGAGAGGCTTTGCCAGCAATAGTGGGAGCCCCCACAACCTTCGTTGTCCTGGGCCCCCATCTGCCTTACTCCGGCCCTGCACACACATACACACACACTGTAGATACACACTCACACATAGATACACACACACATACACACACACACACACACACACACACACACACACACACACTTTCTCACTCACTCTCTCTCTCCCTCAACATACCATCTGGCTAACTGGCCGGATCTGTAGTAGCACTAGCATTTTCAGTCCTCTGCACTGCAGCCTGGTCCCGTGCAGCTCCGCCCATCAGTGCCATGTAGCTCCACCCCCTTTTCGGCCAGGACACGGACATAGCAAGGGGAGCTAGGAGGAGGCTTCAAGCTGCTGATGCCGCTGCCTGTCAAACAGTTTGACAGGCACAGCAGCCGGCAGCAGCAGGGTCCCAGGTGCAGCACAGGGATGCAAAGCAGGGGGAGTGCCTCTCCTGCCTGGCACCTACCTGCTTTGCATCTCTTTGCTGAGCGGGTAGCGCCGGGCCTGTGTGTGGTGATAAGATCCGAGATAATTCACACAAGTCAAAGAGTAAGACTGCTAAATATTATAATAAAAAATAATATGTCATATAACAAACTAGTAAATATAGCACCATATATAGAATTTATGAAACCCATAATGAACACACAAATACATAAATTAACTCTAACTCTAATAAACTAACTCTAAATATTTTGAGTAAGGGCCAAAGCATAATGATGTCAGCCAAAAGTCCATCCATAAAGTTATTTATCTGGCTTGAGAAAGAAGAATAAATATATGTGTAAGAATACAGTACAATGAATAAAGTAGCCACTAAATCCTCTCGAGTGAGATGAATAAAAAACAGCATCAGTCAGAGTTCTAGACTCAATTTCTAACAGCTTGTGATACAACTGAAAGCATAGTATCCATTGATAGAAAGTGTGTCTATTTTCCTATGGCACTTATGCAAAATAAACTGTGCACTTAAGGAAGCAATGCTGATAAAGAATTCCCACTGGATGTTTTCAATACAGACATGTGTCCACGAAGAATGTGTGCCTGAGAAAAACACCTCTCTCATGCTGACACATATCAAAAACACCTATCTCTCTTTTCAAAGCAGATGCCATGAATAACGCCCACCAGAAAGATCTAAACATGTCAGTTACA
The DNA here is from genome assembly GCF_028390025.1 of Pseudophryne corroboree. Lineage (NCBI taxonomy): Eukaryota > Metazoa > Chordata > Amphibia > Anura > Myobatrachidae > Pseudophryne > Pseudophryne corroboree. The sequence continues at coordinate 220,099,997 of NC_086444.1, read as the reverse complement.
ATGAATTGCAGGGACAATTGTGCATTTAGAATTCTCAGCAAAATCTAATATGCAATGTATAATGCCAGCTTCTAAAATGCTAGTGATTAACGTACTGTTCATAAACATCCTAGTGACATTTGGTGGACCCCTTCATTCAGTGGTGGATCTTGCCACGGGCAAGCAGGACTTTTGCCCGGGGCGCCACCTTCCGGAGGGCGCCGGCGCCATCCGGAGGGCGCCGCATCATGGCAAGATCTGCCACTGTGCAGTGTGCGCCCCAGCAGTGTCCCCCCGCTGTGCCCCCCCTCCCGCTGTGAGAAGGGAACCAGACGCTACTCATCTGGTTTCCCTTCGTGGCGCTGGTCCTCCCCCACTATGAAGGGAATCAGACGCTAAGCGTCTACTTTCCCTTCATGTAGAGGACCTTTGGTGTGCGGTGCGCGATGACATCATCGCACACCGCACAGCATTGTGGCACAGACGCTAGGGGTCATAATTGACCTCTAGTGCCTATGCTGTGGTATGGGAGAGACGTCATGACTGACGTCTCTCCCATAGATCCGAGGAGAAGAGCGGCGCCGGTCTGCAGGGTCTGGAATCAGGAGCGGGGTATAGTAAGTATACGTTTTTTTTTATTCTTCCCTTTCAGCGGCGCTACAAATGGGGGCGTGACTGACCACGCCCCCATATTAAGCCACACCCCCAACTTTTGCCCGGGGCGCCACAAGGGCAAGAACCGGCCCTGCCTTCATTCTAAGTAAAGCATTCGTTACCTCTAATACCCAGAAATAAAGACACGGAGACTTGAATTTGGCAGAAAAATTGCTAGCTATTTATTTGACCCTAACCATAGCAAACCTGTAAATAAAACTTTGTTAAGATGCCGATTCAGCCGGCATATGGTGGCAGAAAAAAGAACGGCTCTATTAAACTGACGCTAACCTTAAAATGCTAAAATCAAAACCATCCTAATTTAACTACAAACTATCAAAACGATAATAGGTGCTAGCTCAACCCCCACAGTGACTTCCCACCCTGATGGGTGCCCATTCCGCTGCCTCCCGGTCGGGTGGTCGAGCGGCCAATAAGTCGATGGAGGTGAGTGCACCTAAACCAAATCAAACTGTAAATCACTACAGCTTACCATACAACAACAAACTGCCGTTCTTTTCCGCCAATAAATAGCCAACGATAAAACCAGCCAACAATTCAATGCCAAGGCACTCCGTGCCAGAAACTCTACCAACAGGGCGGGAGGGCGGGAAGGCAATTTCACCAACAAGAGAGAGACAAAATGGCTATCCTTCCCTATATATACTAACCTTCCCCTTTTCCAAAGGGCTGTACTTTCCTTTCCAGCTAGGTCCACCCCTCACAAGATGTTTAACTCATTCCTTTCCTATGCTGTCAATTCTCTCTCCTAAACATCCTAGTGACATTTGGTGGACCCCTTCATTCTAAGTAAAGCATTCGTTACCTCTAATACCCAGAAATAAAGACACGGAGACTTGAATTTGGCAGAAAAATTGCTAGCTATTTATTTGACCCTAACCATAGCAAACCTGTAAATAAAACTTTGTTAAGATGCCGATTCAGCCGGCATATGGTGGCAGAAAAAAGAACGGCTCTATTAAACTGACGCTAACCTTAAAATGCTAAAAGCAAAACCATCCTAATTTAACTACAAACTATCAAAACGGTAATAGGTGCTAGCTCAACCCCCACAGTGACTTCCCACCCTGATGGGTGCCCATTCCGCTGCCTCCCGGTCGGGTGGTCGAGCGGCCAATAAGTCGATGGAGGTGAGTGCACCTAAACCAAATCAAACTGTAAATCACTACAGCTTACCATACAACAACAAACTGCCGTTCTTTTCCGCCAACAGCGAAAGACTCCTTCCCAGAGTCTTCGCACCGCCACTATAACCTCACCCTAAGTCCTGCAACACTAGGAACAGATCCTCCAGGAAAAGCATCATCCCCTCATTGGATAGATGCACACCATCAGGCCGAAAAAGGTGACTGTCTCGGAACCGAATCCTAGGGTGGCGAACCACTTGGCCTCCGTGGGACAACACACACTTCGCCACCGCCCAATTCACCTTCTGCCTGGCCTCATCAATTACGCGACCGTCCGCCACACCTTGCCAACTCAACCTTGGCACCATCAAGGAGAACACCAATACACAATTGGTCCATGCTGCGGCCAAACTTGCCAGATCCTGTATCATGGCCCACCGCATCTCCAAAGAAGTCCTCTTCCCCAGGTCATTGCCACCTAAATGGACAACCAACACCCTAGGGACTCCATGCTTGCTGGCCTGACTTACTAGTCTACTTCTCAACTCCGTCCACATCATCCCTTGCCAACCAAGCCAACGAACTCCTCGAGCCCTAGGAAACATCTGTGCCCCCTCCGAGGCCAAAACTGGGCGGCCCAATACACATAAGAGTGGCCAACCACCCAAATAGGCAAGTCATCTTCCAACCAACCTGAAGAGGAGGAAAAGGGGGTAAAAGTGGTTACTAATCATCTATACCATTGTTTAATTTACTGCATTAACCTGAAGGATCTGCCAAAAAGAAAAATTTTGTTTCCGTATTTTGCAGCAGTCGTTGCCTAGCCGATCTGCACGAGCTTCCAGCCAATTTGAAGCAGAACATGAACACACAAATGGGAAAGATGAAAACAAAATTAAGAAAATAACTTTAAAGGGGGGGGAGGGGGGGGGGAGGGGTAAAACATGTAAGAACTCAGCTGGAGGTGAAAGCGTAAAGACCTGCTGAGGGACTCTGATTAGAACAGATTAGCCGAATTGTGGATTAGAATTCAGTCGGTCAAGTCAGGCAAAAAAATCGCAAAATAACTCCAGACCCCCACTGCCGGCTCAAGCCCGCAACGGCGAGTAGCTAATCCCTGAGTAGGATAAAAATGGGTAGACAGACAAACGCATAACACCATAACGTACTGAACTGTAACAACATGATTAAACAACTGCAATTGAACAAAAAGTACGCGCGAGCCAACATCTCATGCAACGGGGCGAATATACCGTCTGTAACTTGCCGACTTCCATTGCCCCACTGCCTGGATCTCAGCCATGAAACATCCCGCCGCCGCAGCCGACGTCACAGCTCCTATGCGGAAGGAATGCGTCCCGAACGCAGCGGGTGGAAGGCCCAAGCTCGCAAAACAGCGACCCAGCATCCAATGAAATTGATACTTCGTCATCGGCAGCCCGTCAGAATGCAGCAGCCATGACCCCCGACTGTCGAACCGTACTGCCTCATACTGCACTGCCAAACTTACTGGGCAAATGCTCTCCTCAAGTGCCGGAACCAAGGTGACCCATCGACCTCTCCCCACCTGGTCCGCCTTAGTGCGACGCAATCTGCAGAGCAAGGACCTCTCACCCACCACCACATCCCCGACAAGCATGCGCGAATCTGCTCGCTTAGAAGGCGCTACCAATACCGATACCCAAAGGCCCCGTGGTAAGCCATTGAGAACGCCAACTGAACAACAGCGACTCAAATATGGACGACGCGACACCTGCCACCGCCCTGATGACAGCCGGCAACAAGGCCACAACAATGGGCCGCCTCCTGTCAGGCGGCGTCGGCGCGACCCCACCCATCCTTTCATCACCTTCAGCAGAATCCCACTCTTCGTCACGTCGGGAACGCCCTTTATTTTGCTGAAAAACGAAATGCCAGCCAAGTACCGGGATACCACCGCTCTGGACCTACCCGAAACACACAGCTGCCAAATAAAAGAAAGCTCCAGAAGCAAAAGGTCCTTAGTTAAAACTTTCGCGATGCCATTCCGCTGGCCACGAGGCCTGGCACCAAGATCCCTCCAGACAGCAACCGAATCCAGAGGCACCTGCTGCATCGGTGAACAGCTGCAACCTAGCGCTGTCCACCGTTGGGGCCTGCCATATACACACCCCGTTGAAGTCCTCCAGGAACGAGGCCCATACGGCCAAATCCCACTTAATCTCGGAGGACAATCGCACGAAATGGTGTGGTCTGGCACACCCCGCCGTCGCCCTTTCTAGCTTCCGGCAGAAAACCCTGCCCCTCGGGATTACCCGACAAGCAAAGTCCAACACGCTCAGCAAGGACTGCACCTGCCGCAGTGTGACCTTAGGCGACCCCTCGAACCGGCAAATAGCGTCGCGGAGCTTCACCTCCTTGTCCCGAGGCAGCCGACACGATCCTGCCACTGTGTCAATCTCAATCCCCAAAAAAGGACAAACAGGAGGCCGGGCCCTCTGTTTTCTCCTCGGCCACAGGAACGCCGAAAAGGAAAAACAGCGCTCGAATGCTGAAAAGCAAATCGCCGCACCGCGAAGAATATGCCGGACCCGCACACAGGAAGTCATCGAGGTAATGGGCGACCCCGTGACCCCCTGACGAAGACTCCACGGACCAATGTAGAAACGTGCTAAACCGCTCGAAAACCGAGCAGGAAACGGAACATCCCATCGGCAAACATTTATCGATGAAATACTCCGCTCCCATCCGGAAATCCATAAAACGGAATGAGTCCGGATGTAGCGGCAGCAACCGAAAAGCGGACTCAACATCAATCCCAGCCATGAGGGCCCCAGTCCCGTAACTGCGGACCATCTCCAACGCCTCGTCAAACGACTGATACACCACCGAGCCATGAGCCGGCGGTATTGCGTCATTGACCGACGCCCCCGACGGGTAAGAAAGATGCTGAATGAGCCGGAAAGCGCCTGGAGTCTTCTTGGGAACCACCCCCACGGGAGAGATGATCAAACCATCCACCGGGGTTGATATAAACGGTCCCTCCATCCTGCCCAACCTGACCTCCTTCTCCACTTTCTCCCTCAGCACCAAAGGCAAGGCTCGGGCAGACTGGAGGTTCCGCTGGGCCCAAACCGACACCTCGCTCGCAACAGGCAAGCGAAACCAAAACTAAAACCGGAAAATAGAAATTTCGCATCCGCCCTATTTGGACACCAATTTAACCACTTGCCCATCGTCTCTAAATTAATTGGCGCTGGAGCTCTGCGGAGCGCTCCCGCCCGCTGCCTGCCTGGGGTACGTTTGCTTACCCCGGGCACCTTGACGACTGCCTTTGAAGCAGGAGGAGGCTGGGTGGGATCCGCCGCATTGCAAGCACAAGCATCGAAAACGACACTGCTTGCCGAAGTAACAGGCTGCGTTGTTAAACGCGAAACATTTTCCTTTTGTGGTGGCTCGCCCCCCCTGCACGGACGGCCGACCTACCTGGTTTGGCCAATCCGCCGTCTGCGCCGGACCCTTGGGCAGACTACCCTGTGCGGTGCCCGTCCGCCCCGGTTTCCGGAGCTCCTCCACCTGCTGCGAAGCCCGAGTGACTTTGAGCCAGACCTCGACGTCCTTGAACCCAAAGTCCATGCCTGCAAACCGTCCTGCTTCTCCCTGAATTCCTGGTCATACTTACGCCACTCCGAGCCCGAAGATGTGCGCTGCATATCATGTATGAGATGCAGGTACCGAATCACGTTCATGTGTTCGTCTGGCCTATCTTCCAGGTAACACGCCGCGAAGACCCAAAAACCGGCCAGCCAGTTATCGAAGGTACGGAAGGCCTCGGCCCCGATGCCCTTCTTTGCAGCCGTCGACTTATACTCCTTCTTCGCTTCCTTCGTCAAGATGAACACATCCACGACGTCCCCCTTGCGAATCTTCCTGCGGAAGCTATCCCGCAGCCCCCGCAGCACTGCAGTGTAGTCGCAGCGAACAACCCCGGGCAAATCGCGGCGTTTCTTGGCCCTGCGAGCTTCCTAACTAAACCGCCTGTGCCTCTTCCGCCTCTTCTGCTGACCCGCCGACCTCTTGGCAAATTTAGTCGCCCGCTTCCTCGCCCCAGTCGTACTACTGGCTTCGGACGCCTGCGACGACAGAGAAGAGGAAGAGGAGGAAGAGGAAAAGCTGCGAGAACTGGAGCTCGTGGAGGAGCCCGCTACCGCTGCAACACCTCACCTGATCCCGTCGACTGCACCGACACGGAATCCTCCGGCGTGGCAAAACCGACGTCTTCTTCCTCGTCCTCCACCATCTCCACTTCGCTGCGATCCCCTGAAGGCGAGAAAGGGGCGAAAGACCCAGGAAGCAACCGCGGCGCATGTCGAGCAACTCATGAGGGAGTTGTCCCCGCAGCGCGTCCCTGCCCGTCCTGTCCCGGACAATGATCCAGGTCCGAGGCGGCCTCCCCGAGCTCCCTGCAGGCGCAGCACTTCGCTGCGCTGCTGAAGCTGACCGCCTTCCGGACCCGCCTTCCACCGCGGCCGCGCTGGAGCTTGCCGCAACCCCCGGTGATGCAGCCGCAGCCAGCGGCCCTAACGCCGCCACCACCGTGGCCAGAGCCGACGCCAGTGCTCCGGAGGGGCCCTGACTGCCCCAAACCGCGGCGCCGGATCTCTCTGTACCCCCAGCCGGGGCCCGCTCACACCTACCCGCATGACGCCCAATGGGCGTCATCCGGGAAACCGACGTCTGCCGACCCGTCCGCCCTGGCGTGGAAAAGGGGGCGCCCCTGACCCACTGCGAACCAGTCCCCCACCAAACTCCGCCTCTACTGAGGGACTGGCCGTCGGCGCCAGCGCTGCCCTCGCTCTCTGAGCCTACACTCGCCCCCACCCCTTGCATACCGGAGCCATCTCCGCCCGCTGGGAGGGAGCTGCGGCGAGGCCGGGTAGCGCCCACAGCAGCCCTGTGGCCACCAACCCCTTCCCTGCCCCCCCTCCTCCCCCGCAAGCCGCCGCCCGACTCCCACTGATCACCCGCCGCGCTCGGAGGTGAGGGCAGCCGCCATTCCACCTCCGTGCGGCCGGGACGCACCGCTGGCCTACCCCGCCGCTCAAGTCCTGCCGGCAAAGCCGGCCTGGACCCCAGCAACAAAGCTGACCCGGACCGCCGCACCGTGGCCCTGCCCGAGCCCCTGGAGGCCCCGTCCCCCAGGCCAGCCACCCCTTCCCCGGGCCCAGCCCCACCGCCAGATGCGCGGTATGTAGCTGTGACCCCGGTGGAACGGCGAGGGCGGGCAGTCATGTCGAAGGGCAGAGGAGGAATGCAGGGAAGAGTTTTAGAAATTCAATGCCAGGGGAAAGCACAGTAAAAGTTTGGAAGTCTGCTATGCAGCACTCACCCACTCAAAGGCAATTTCACCAACAAGAGAGAGACAAAATGGCTATCCTTCCCTATATATACTAACCCTCCCCTTTTCCAAAGGGCTGTACTTTCCTTTCCAGCTAGGTCCACCCCTCACAAGATGTTTAACTCATTCCTTTCCTATGCTGTCAATTCTCTCTCCTTACGGTTATCTATAGCCAATATTAAAAGTACAAAAATGTCACACATATGTAACATTAATGACATACACAATGTCCATTAGTTGCAGTGATGCACAAAAAGATGTGCAGTAGTGCCCACCACAGTACAAATGGGGCAGGCCCTCCCCCAACACCACCATCCATGAAGCTCTTATGTTAGAGTAATATGTTTATTTTATGAAACTCATTGGACCAGAGGTTTAACTAAAAAAACAGAAATGTATTTTCAGGGACAAATATATTTGGCAATAAACTATAATATAAAAAAATATCAGTTTGCATGGTATTACTGTAAGTATTTAAATAAATAAATTTTCGTAGTGTAAGTGCACCAAAAATGGCTAACTAGCTAATCCTGTGATCATGTGTGGCAGTACTCTTACCACATAGGTCTAAGTGCATTCCATTATTGGTTTGGTCCGTTGAGATTAAACAAAAACCGTTAGAGGAATTTGCAAGGGAAAGTAAGATTTTTTTTCCATACTGACTGCATTAGTTACATCATCAGATGCAGATGCATCATCGTGAAACTGGGGAACAGTTTCAAGTAACTGGTGAGGCTACTATAGTGCCTCACACATTGCAGGCTGTACTCTAACTGGTAGAGCAGCATTCACTTGCTACTGCTGGCATATACAGGTACTGTAGGTTGTGAACAGAAAAAAGATGGTTTTGAGTTGCAGTCACTGACTATACTAATTCAATAGCTCTCCGCACTTAAGATGCATAATCACTCAAACTGGTTACTTGTGGCTAATTGGGTTTCCCCCTAGAAAGATAAGATTATTGTAAATATTAACATGTTAACCCATATCTAAATCCCAATGACTATAGCAAACAAGCGACAAGCAGTCATGAAACAAAGATACATCTATATATAGAGTCATTGATAACCTCTAGCTATATGTAGGGTCATTACTAAGCTCTAATCATAGGATCATTGATATAACCTATCGACATAGGGTCATTGAAAACCTCTAAAAGAAAGGTCATTGATGCAATTTCTTTGTTCCACGTGTCACGGATGATTTGGAATAATAAGAACCTATACCTTTATTCACTCTCAATACTAGTTTTGAACATTAAATAAATTATATAGACTGGTTTAATAGAACAAATAAAAATACATAATGTGGTGCCAATAAGTATTTAAATTGCCTTGTATTTATTTGTTGCAAATTAAATATTTTGTATAGTACAGTAAGTGGGCCCTAAATTATTATAAACCTTTATTTCAATAGCACCAACATATTACACAGCTGTTTATTCTCTATCAGGCAAACAAACCCAAGATAATACACTAATGTGTTTTTGGAGTATGGGAGGAATATACAAAGAGCACTGTGATGCATCAATGCTAACTAATATGCCACCATGCCACCCTAATACTTTATGGTGCATGCTATGGACATTGGTCAACAGCCTTTTCAATTTTAAGAAGCTCACTTATCAACTTATTAAAAGTAGAGATGAGCGGGTTCGGTTTCTCTGAATCCGAACCCGCCCGAACTTCATGTTTTTTTACACGGGTCCGAGCGACTCGGATCTTCCCGCCTTGCTCGGTTAACCCGAGCGCGCCCGAACGTCATCATCACGCTGTCGGATTCTCGCGAGGCTCGGATTCTATCGCGAGACTCGGATTCTATATAAGGAGCCGCGCGTCGCGGCCATTTTCACACGTGCATTGAGATTGATAGGGAGAGGACGTGGCTGGCGTCCTCTCCGTTTAGAAATTAAAATAGATAGGAGAGTGAGAGTGAGACACTTAATTTACTTACTGGAGCTTAGGAGGAGTTATACTAGTGACTGATGACCACTGACCAGTGACCTGACCACCAGTGCAGTTTTATAATTTATTATTATTTAATAATCCGTTCTGTTCTTGTTCTCTGCCTGAAAAAAACGATACACAGTGACTCAGTCACACTCACATACCATATCTGTGCTCAGCCCAGTGTGCTGCATCATCTATGTATAATATCTGACTGTGCTCACACAGCTTAATTGTGGGGGAGACTGGGGAGCAGTTATAGGTTATAGCAGGAGCCTGGAGTACATATTAAACAGTGCACACTTTTGCTGCCAGAGTGCCACTGCCAGTGTGACTGACCACTGACCACTGTGACCAGTGACCTGACCACACTGACCACCAGTATAGTATATTGTGATTGAATGTCTGCCTGAAAAAGTACACTCGTCGTGTGACTTGTGTGGTGTTTTTTTATTCTATAAACATTAAAAAACTCATTCTGCTGACAGACAGTGTCCAGCAGGTCCGTCATTATATAATATATACCTGTCCGGCTGCAGTAGTGATATATATATATATATTTTATATCATTATTTATCATCCAGTCTATACTAGCAGCAGACACAGTACGGTAGTTCACGGCTGTAGCTACCTCTGTGTCGGCACTCGGCAGTCCATCCATAATTGTATACCACCTACCCGTGGTTTTTTTTTTCTTTCTTCTTTATACATACTACATCTCATTATCATCCAGTCTATATTAGCAGCAGACACAGTACAGTACGGTAGTCCACGGCTGTAGCTACCTATGTGTCGGCACTCGGCAGTCCATCCATAATTGTATACCACCTACCCGTGGTTTTTTTTTTCTTTCTTCTTTATACATACTACATCTCATTATCATCCAGTCTATATTAGCAGCAGACACAGTACAGTACGGTAGTCCACGGCTGTAGCTACCTCTGTGTCGGCACTCGGCAGTCCATCCATAATTGTATACCACCTACCCGTGGTTTTTTTTTTCTTTCTTCTTTATACATACTACATCTCATTATCATCCAGTCTATATTAGCAGCAGACACAGTACAGTACGGTAGTCCACGGCTGTAGCTATCTCTGTGTCGGCACTCGGCAGTCCATCCATAATTGTATACCACCTACCCGTGGTTTTTTTTTTCTTTCTTCTTTATACATACTACATCTCATTATCATCCAGTCTATATTAGCAGCAGACACAGTACAGTACGGTAGTCCACGGCTGTAGCTACCTCTGTGTCGGCACTCGGCAGTCCATCCATAATTGTATACCACCTACCCGTGGTTTTTTTTTCTTTCTTCTTTATACATACTACATCTCATTATCATCCAGTCTATATTAGCAGCAGACACAGTATAGTACGGTAGTCCACGGCTGTAGCTACCTCTGTGTCGGCACTCGGCAGTCCATCCATAATTGTATACCACCTACCCGTGGTTTTTTTTTTCTTTCTTCTTTATACATACTACATCTCATTATCAACCAGTCTATATTAGCAGCAGACACAGTACAGTATGGTAGTCCACGGCTGTAGCTACCTCTGTGTCGGCACTCGGCAGTCCATCCATAATTGTATACCACCTACCCGTGGTTTTTTTTTTCTTTCTTCTTTATACATACTACATCTCATTATCATCCAGTCTATATTAGCAGCAGACACAGTACAGTACGGTAGTCCACGGCTGTAGCTACCTCTGTGTCGGCACTCGGCAGTCCATCCATAATTGTATACCACCTACCCGTGGTTTTTTTTTTCTTTCTTCTTTATACATACTACATCTCATTATCATCCAGTCTATATTAGCAGCAGACACAGTACAGTACGGTAGTCCACGGCTGTAGCTATCTCTGTGTCGGCACTCGGCAGTCCATCCATAATTGTATACCACCTACCCGTGTTTTTCTTTTTCTTTCTTCTTTATACATACTACATCTCATTATCATCCAGTCTATATTAGCAGCAGACACAGTACAGTACGGTAGTCCACGGCTGTAGCTACCTCTGTGTTGGCACTCGGCAGTCCATCCATAATTGTATACCACCTACCCGTGGTTTTTTTTTTCTTTCTTCTTTATACATACTACATCTCATTATCATCCAGTCTATATTAGCAGCAGACACAGTACAGTACGGTAGTCCACGGCTGTAGCTACCTCTGTGTCGGCACTCGGCAGTCCATCCATAATTGTATACCACCTACCCGTGGTTTTTTTTTTCTTTCTTCTTTATACATACTACATCTCATTATCAACCAGTCTATATTAGCAGCAGACACAGTACAGTACGGTAGTCCACGGCTGTAGCTACCTCTGTGTCGGCACTCGGCAGTCCATCCATAATTGTATACCACCTACCCGTGGTTTTTTTTTTCTTTCTTCTTTATACATACTACATCTCATTATCATCCAGTCTATATTAGCAGCAGACACAGTACAGTACGGTAGTCCACGGCTGTAGCTACCTCTGTGTCGGCACTCGGCAGTCCATCCATAATTGTATACCACCTACCCGTGGTTTTCTTTTTCTTTCTTCTTTATACATACTACATCTCATTATCATCCAGTCTATATTAGCAGCAGACACAGTACAGTACGGTAGTCCACGGCTGTAGCTATCTCTGTGTCGGCACTCGGCAGTCCATCCATAATTGTATACTAGTATCCATCCATCTCCATTGTTTACCTGAGGTGCCTTTTAGTTGTACCTATTAAAATATGGAGAACAAAAATGTTGAGGTTCCAAAATTAGGGAAAGATCAAGATCCACTTCCACCTCGTGCTGAAGCTGCTGCCACTAGTCATGGCCGAGACGATGAAATGCCAGCAACGTCGTCTGCCAAGGCCGATGCCCAATGTCATAGTACAGAGCATGTCAAATCCAAAACACCAAATATCAGTAAAAAAAGGACTCCAAAACCTAAAATAAAATTGTCGGAGAAGCGTAAACTTGCCAATATGCCATTTACCACACGGAGTGGCAAGGAACGGCTGAGGCCCTGGCCTATGTTCATGGCTAGTGGTTCAGCTTCACATGAGGATGGAAGCACTCAGCCTCTCGCTAGAAAACTGAAAAGACTCAAGCTGGCAAAAGCACCGCAAAGAACTGTGCGTTCTTCGAAATCCCAAATCCACAAGGAGAGTCCAATTGTGTCGGTTGCGATGCCTGACCTTCCCAACACTGGACGTGAAGAGCATGCGCCTTCCACCATTTGCACGCCCCCTGCAAGTGCTGGAAGGAGCACCCGCAGTCCAGTTCCTGATAGTCAGATTGAAGATGTCAGTGTTGAAGTACACCAGGATGAGGAGGATATGGGTGTTGCTGGCGCTGGGGAGGAAATTGACCAGGAGGATTCTGATGGTGAGGTGGTTTGTTTAAGTCAGGCACCCGGGGAGACACCTGTTGTCCGTGGGAGGAATATGGCCGTTGACATGCCTGGTGAAAATACCAAAAAAATCAGCTCTTCAGTGTGGAGGTATTTCAACAGAAAAGCGGACAACAGGTGTCAAGCCGTGTGTTGCCTTTGTCAAGCTGTAATAAGTAGGGGTAAGGACGTTAACCACCTCGGAACATCCTCCCTTATACGTCACCTGCAGCGCATTCATAATAAGTCAGTGACAAGTTCAAAAACTTTGGGCGACAGCGGAAGCAGTCCACTGACCAGTAAATCCCTTCCTCTTGTAACCAAGCTCACGCAAACCACCCCACCAACTCCCTCAGTGTCAATTTCCTCCTTCCCCAGGAATGCCAATAGTCCTGCAGGCCATGTCACTGGCAATTCTGACGAGTCCTCTCCTGCCTGGGATTCCTCCGATGCATCCTTGCGTGTAACGCCTACTGCTGCTGGCGCTGCTGTTGTTGCTGCTGGGAGTCGATGGTCATCCCAGAGGGGAAGTCGTAAGCCCACTTGTACTACTTCCAGTAAGCAATTGACTGTTCAACAGTCCTTTGCGAGGAAGATTAAATATCACAGCAGTCATCCTGCTGCAAAGCGGATAACTGAGGCCTTGACAACTATGTTGGTGTTAGACGTGCGTCCGGTATCCGCCGTTAGTTCACAGGGAACTAGACAATTTATTGAGGCAGTGTGCCCCCGTTACCAAATACCATCTAGGTTCCACTTCTCTAGGCAGGCGATACCGAGAATGTACACGGACGTCAGAAAAAGACTCACCAGTGTCCTAAAAAATGCAGTTGTACCCAATGTCCACTTAACCACGGACATGTGGACAAGTGGAGCAGGGCAGGGTCAGGACTATATGACTGTGACAGCCCACTGGGTAGATGTATGGACTCCCGCCGCAAGAACAGCAGCGGCGGCACCAGTAGCAGCATCTCGCAAACGCCAACTCTTTCCTAGGCAGGCTACGCTTTGTATCACCGGTTTCCAGAATACGCACACAGCTGAAAACCTCTTACGGCAACTGAGGAAGATCATCGCGGAATGGCTTACCCCAATTGGACTCTCCTGTGGATTTGTGGCATCGGACAACGCCAGCAATATTGTGTGTGCATTAAATATGGGCAAATTCCAGCACGTCCCATGTTTTGCACATACCTTGAATTTGGTGGTGCAGAATTTTTTAAAAAACGACAGGGGCGTGCAAGAGATGCTGTCGGTGGCCAGAAGAATTGCGGGACACTTTCGGCTTACAGGCACCACGTACAGAAGACTGGAGCACCACCAAAAACTACTGAACCTGCCCTGCCATCATCTGAAGCAAGAAGTGGTAACGAGGTGGAATTCAACCCTCTATATGCTTCAGAGGTTGGAGGATCAGCAAAAGGCCATTCAAGCCTATACAATTGAGCACGATATAGGAGGTGGAATGCACCTGTCTCAAGCGCAGTGGAGAATGATTTCAACGTTGTGCAAGGTTCTGATGCCCTTTGAACTTGCCACACGTGAAGTCAGTTCAGACACTGCCAGCCTGAGTCAGGTCATTCCCCTCATCAGGCTTTTGCAGAAGAAGCTGGAGACATTGAAGGAGGAGCTAACACGGAGCGATTCCGCTAGGCATGTGGGACTTGTGGATGGAGCCCTTAATTCGCTTAACAAGGATTCACGGGTGGTCAATCTGTTGAAATCAGAGCACTACATTTTGGCCACCGTGCTCGATCCTAGATTTAAAGCCTACCTTGGATCTCTCTTTCCGGCAGACACAAGTCTGCTGGGGTTGAAAGACCTGCTGGTGAGAAAATTGTCAAGTCAAGCGGAACGCGACCTGTCAACATCTCCTCCTTCACATTCTCCCGCAACTGGGGGTGCGAGGAAAAGGCTCAGAATTCCGAGCCCACCCGCTGGCGGTGATGCAGGGCAGTCTGGAGCGACTGCTGATGCTGACATCTGGTCCGGACTGAAGGACCTGACAACGATTACGGATACGGACATGTCGTCTACTGGCACTGCATATGATTCTCTCCCCATTGAAAGAATGGTGGAGGATTATATGAGTGACCGCATCCAAGTAGGCACGTCAGACAGTCCGTACTTATACTGGCAGGAAAAAGAGGCAATTTGGAGGCCCTTGCACAAACTGGCTTTATTCTACCTAAGTTGCCCTCCCACAAGTGTGTACTCCGAAAGAGTGTTTAGTGCCGCCGCTCACCTTGTCAGCAATCGGCGTACGAGGTTACATCCAGAAAATGTGGAGAAGATGATGTTCATTAAAATGAATTATAATCAATTCCTCCGCGGAGACATTGACCAGCAGCAATTGCCTCCACAAAGTACACAGGGAGCTGAGATGGTGGATTCCAGTGGGGACGAATTGATAATCTGTGAGGAGGGGGATGTACACGGTGATATATCGGAGGATGATGGTGAGGTGGACATCTTGCCTCTGTAGAGCCAGTTTGTGCAAGGAGAGATTAATTGCTTCTTTTTTGGTGGGGGTCCAAACCAACCCGTCATATCAGTCACAGTCGTGTGGCAGACCCTGTCACTGAAATGATGGGTTGGTTAAAGTGTGCATGTCCTGTTTATACAACATAAGGGTGGGTGGGAGGGCCCAAGGACAATTCCATCGTGCACCTCTTTTTTCTTTAATTTTTCTTTGCGTCATGTGCTGTTTGGGGAGGGTTTTTTGGAAGGGACATCCTGCGTGACACTGCAGTGACACTCCTAGATGGGCCCGGTGTTTGTGTCGGCCACTAGGGTCGCTTATCTTACTCACACAGCTACCTCATTGCGCCTCTTTTTTTCTTTGCGTCATGTGCTGTTTGGGGAGGGTTTTTTGGAAGGGACATCCTGCGTGACACTGCAGTGACACTCCTAGATGGGCCCGGTGTTTGTGTCGGCCACTAGGGTCGCTTATCTTACTCACACAACTACCTCATTGCGCCTCTTTTTTTCTTTGCGTCATGTGCTGTTTGGGGACGGTTTTTTGGAAGGGACATCCTGCGTGACACTGCAGTGCCACTCCTAGATGGGCCCGGTGTTTGTGTCGGCCACTAGGGTCGCTTATCTTACTCACACAGCTACCTCATTGCGCCTCTTTTTTTCTTTGCGTCATGTGCTGTTTGGGGAGGGTTTTTTGGAAGGGACATCCTGCGTGACACTGCAGTGACACTCCTAGATGGGCCCGGTGTTTGTGTCGGCCACTAGGGTCGCTTATCTTACTCACACAGCTACCTCATTGCGCCTCTTTTTTTCTTTGCGTCATGTGCTGTTTGGGGAGGGTTTTTTGGAAGGGACATCCTGCGTGACACTGCAGTGACACTCCTAGATGGGCCCGGTGTTTGTGTCGGCCACTAGGGTCGCTTATCTTACTCACACAGCTACCTCATTGCGCCTCTTTTTTTCTTTGCGTCATGTGCTGTTTGGGGAGGGTTTTTTGGAAGGGACATCCTGCGTGACACTGCAGTGCCACTCCTAGATGGGCCAGGTGTTTGTGTCGGCCACTAGGGTCGCTTAGCTTAGTCATCCAGCGACCTCGGTGCAAATTTTAGGACTAAAAATAATATTGTGAGGTGTGAGGTATTCAGAATAGACTGAAAATTAGTGGAAATGATGGTTTTTGAGGTTAATAATACTTTGGGATCAAAATGACCCCCAAATTCTATGATTTAAGCTGTTTTTTAGTTTTTTTGGAAAAAAACACCCGAATCCAAAACACACCCGAATCCGACAAAAAAAATTCGGCTAGGTTTTGCCAAAACGCGGTCGAACCCAAAACACGGCCGCGGAACCGAACCCAAAACCAAAACACAAAACCCGAAAAATTTCCGGCGCTCATCTCTAATTAAAAGTCAAATGAAGAAACAAATTGAAAAACAGTTCTATGCTGGCTGAATTGGTTTGACATAGCAATGGATTATTACAATAATTCTAAAAATGATATACTGTACTCTCATGATCTGGGCCCTCTTCCCTCTTGTGCTCTTCCTTTTACTTACTTACACTATCATCTCCTCCCCACTGCCAACAGCAACACTGAATCTTCTGGCTTAGCAGATGCTGCTGTTGTGGGTATGATGACTATATATGCAGAAATGTGTATAGGGCTTGTATCCTCCTAAATGTATGTTCTGCATTGTTTCAAAGTTTATGTTTTTTAACTTTATATTTTGTTATATTTGCACTATATTAGTACTGTATATGTACTTTCTAAGGTGCTGCAGACTACTTGTTATACACCTTCTGAAGTATAACAATAATTCCATCCAAAATGACAAATTATTATGAGTTTATCATTTGCTATGCAATGTTAAAGCTTCGTAAATACCAAATAATAATAATAATAATAATAATAATAATAATAATAATTTATTTCCAATGGAACTCAACAGAAAAAGTCCTAAAAATATTTTTATCCTATAACTAACTCTAGAAACAGGAATAATAATAATATATTTTCAGAAAATATTACAAATATTACAGGAGCTGCGCTGGCCGGGAGTTACTCCTCAAATACAAAGGCATCGCCTCTGTGCGATGCTTTTATATTTGTGCGGGGGGCCGGCACTGATATGTGGGGTGGACTAGCCCTGTGCTGGGCATCCCCCCGCATGTCTGAGTTAACGATCGTAGCTGTGCTAAATTTAGCACAGCTACGATCAACTCGGAATGACCCCCTATGTCTCATAGGGCTCTCTAAAAAGGAACCAGCAGTAGTCCACCATTATTGCAGGGTCCCAGCGTCCTTGGTAACGATGCTCCATTGTCAGAATGTCTTGGTGCAAACATTCCCCCAGTGCTTTACTCACACTACCCAGATTGTCAGTGAGAAGGTCTAGATGTAAATATAAAAAGTGAATTTTAAGTGACATTCTACAACCAATATTCTTGTAGTTGTCCAATAGTTCATTCACTATGGACATGTAGTTGGCCTATTTCTGTTCCCTAAGAATCCACGCACAGCATCTTTGAAGAAAGACCAAGCAGCAAACTTATTTTCCAGCAATTTAGCATGAAATGGTTAATCCATGAGCAGTTTCCTTATTTTGGGGCCAACGAATATTCCTTCTTTAAGCTTTGCTTCACTTTACATTGGAAACTTTTCCTTCAGATAACTGAAAGCCTGATTTTTTTTTCCATGGCTTTAATGAAATAGTTCATTAGACCCAACTTAATTTGATGCAATGTTAAATGATTTTATGCTGCACAATACGATGGCATCTACTTGACATTTTTCTCTTCAGCAACAGGTTTTGCTCTCTAGCCACATCTTTGTGAAAGGAGCCAGCAAGCAACATGACATTCAGTGCTAAGAGGACAGTTCTGCCAGAGGCCCAGCACATGGAGGTGAATGAGGAAGATGAGGAGAGGAATTCTAATGATATAGAAGATGATTAGTCTGGGCAGGATGGGTAACCCATACCACAAGCAGAAGGGAGTATTGGCAAGCATTTTTCTTTATATAATTTTTTTAAATATCTCAAGAAACTTGCATAATACAGGTTGAGTATCCCATATCCATATATTCCGAAATACGGAATATTCCGAAATACGGACTTTTTTGAGTGAGAGTGAAATAGTGAAACCTTTGTTTTTTGATGTCTCAATGTACACAAACTTTGTTTAATACACAAAGTTATTAAAAATATTGTATTAAATTACCTTCAGGCTGTGTGTATAAGGTGTATATGAAACATAAATGAATTGTGTGAATGTAGACACACTTTGTTTAATGCACAAAGTTATAAAAAATATTGGCTAAAATGACCTTCAGGCTGTGTGTATAAGGTGTATATGGAACATAAATGCATTCTGTGCTTAGATTTAGGTCCCATCACCATAATATCTCATTATGGTATGCAATTATTCCAAAATACGGAAAAATCCCATATCCAAAATACCTCCGGTCCCAAGCATTTTGGATAAGGGAGACTCAACCTGTATCAAATTTCTGATAGTACATTTGGATTCTATGCACAAACATAACATGGGAATTGATATAATTTAACATATACAGTATGTGTGTGTGATAGGTGGCACTCACTAGTCTTTAATTAAATTTTATATGAATCTCCTTTAATATATCCTAAGTTTTGGGGTTTAACCCCATCATCAGGGACAGCATAATAAATACATACAAAAAACATTTATACCTACACCAAAGACTCTAATCAGTAGCCATCTCACACTCACCTGGAAGACGCCACCAGCATGCTCCATGAAACTCGCATCTGGAATCAGGGTTGCAGGATCTTTGATGTCACCGGACACGTAGGATCTACTAAGGGACTGTGCCGCCTATCACTTGCAAACATTATAGATCCGAAAGAGCTTAGGATGGCACAGCAGCAAAAAAAAAAAAAAAAAAAACAGAAGAAAAGCTATTAACTATTTGCAGTACTGAGCAACTGGTATTTGTAAATATATATATATATATATATATATATATATAATATGCACATACTGGCGCTCTATTATCATCAATTTAATAAACACCTGTATTTTCAAAAACAGCAACATTTCAGACCACAGAAGTACTTTATCAAGCTACTGTATACAAAAAAATATAAACTATATATATATATATATATATATATGTATATATATACAGTTGTGCTCATAAGTTTACATGGTCTAGCAGAATTTGTGATTTTCCTGCCATTTGTCAGATAATATGAATGATAACTCACAAGCTTTTCTTTCACTCATGGTTAGTGGTTGGGTGAAAACATTTATTGTCAAACAATTGTGTTTACTCTTTTTAAATCATAATGACAACAGAAACTACCCAAATGACCCTGATCAAAAGTTTACATACCCCAGTTCTTAATACCGTGTATTGCCCCCTTTAACATCAATGACAGCTTGAAGTCTGTTGTGGTAGTTGTGGATGAGGCTCTTTATTTTCTCAGATGGTAAAGCTGCCCATTCTTCTTGGCAAAAAGCCTCCAGTTCCTGTAAATTCTTGGCTGTCTTGCATGAACTGCACGTTTGAGATCTCCCCAGAGTGGCTCAATGATATTGAGGTCAGGAGACTGAGCTGGCCACTCCAGAACCTTCCCTTTATTCTGCTGTAGCCAATGACAGGTCAACTTGGACTTGTGTTTTGGATCGTTGTCATGTTGGAACGTCCAAGTACGTCCCATGCGCAGCTTCCGGGCTGATGAGTGCAAATTTTCCTTCAGTATTTTCTGATAACATGCTGCATTCATCTTGCCATCAATTTTGACCAAGTTTCCAGTGCCTTTGTAGCTCACACATCCCCAAAACATCAGCGATCCACCTCCGTGTTTCACAGTAGGAATGGTGTACCTTTCATCATAGGCCTTGTTGACTCCTCTCCAAATGTAACATTTATGGTTGTGTCCAAAAAGATACATTTTGGTCTCATCACTCCAAATGACTTTGTTCCAGAAGTTTTGAGGCTTGTCTCTGTGCTTTTTGGTGTATTGTAAGCGGGCTGTTTTGTGGCATTTGCGTAGTAATGGCTTTCTTCTGGCGACTCGACCATGCAGCCCATTTTTTTTCAAATGCCTCCTTATTGTGCATCTTGAAACAACCACACCACTTTTTTTCAGAGAGTGCTGTATTTCAGGTGAAGTTATTTGTGGATTTTTCTTTGCATCCCGAACAATTTTCCTGGCAGTTGTGGCTGAAATATTTGTTGGTCTACCTGACCATGATTTGGTTTCCACAGAATCCCTCATTTTCCACTTCTTAATTAGAGTTTGAACACTGCTGATTGGCATTCTCAATTGCTTGGATATTTTTTTATATCCCTTTCCTGTTTTATACAGTTCAATGACCTTTTCCCGCAGATCCTTTGACAATTCTTTTGCTTTCCCCATGACTCAGAATCCAGATACGTCAGTGCAGCACTGGATGAAAGATGCAAGGGTCTTTCAGGAGTCCAGAAACTCACTGACCTTTTATACACACACACTGATTACAAGCAAATAGATCACAGGTGAGGATGGTTACCTTTAGTAGCCATTCAAACCAGTTTGTGTCAACTTGTGTGCATGTTATCAGGCCGAAATCTCCAGGGTATGTAAACTTTTGATCAGGGTCATTTGGGTAGTGTTATGATTCCAGCACTCTGGTCTGAGGAGATCTTATTGTAAGGACCGGAGCACTGGAACGTAATGCTGGGAAAGGGGAATGGAAAGGGAATAGCCCCTGGCGCCCTATTTCCGTTGTCTCGCCCATGCTGTCAGTACACTCTTGCGAGACTATGGTTGCTTGAGCCCATGGCAGCCGCGTTTGAAGGGCGGATTACGTCTGCCCAACTTCGATGCCCCCTCAGGTCTTAATGAGAGACAAAGAGTGTACCGAGACAGGGTGATAACAAGGGGCCCTCTTACTGAAACAACCAAAGCCAGGGGCTACTAACTAGCCTAAAACTAAATGTATGTGCAGCTTGCCGCCAAAGGAAAAGAACAACAAAGGAAATGCTGACCACACGCCAACACAATACTTTTGTGTACCGGCGGTGACAGCATAAGCAGAACCCTCTGCAAAACACCAGTGACAGAAATAATAATGGAATACAGCGGCCTCGGCCGACGGACGTGGCAGAGCCGCTACTCACAGAACCGATACGAATACTGGCAAACGGACAGGAACTCCCAATGCTGCTGACACAGACTCTTAGAACTGGAGGACAGGCAGAATCCCAAACGAAAGACCGGTGGACACCAAGAAGCCAGAAACTTGAACAGGCACAGGCAAAGGCACTGGACCTCAGGACAGGAACGCCTCATGGCAGGACACGGGATCAGACATAGGAATCGACACAGGGACTGACTCAGGAATCGACACAGGAAGCTCAGGAAATAGCAGGAACCAAGCTCAGAACTCAAGCAGACCGGATACCCAGAAATATCACCAGCATCTGTGAATTGCAGTCAGCCAGCATATAACAGAGAGGCCTAATTAATAATCTCATGCAGCTGCCCTGTTGCATGACTCCAAACTGACAAGATGCAATTAGCAGCCAGGTGAGGCTGAACACATGGGAACAAGCTGCAATTACACAGACTCACCAGCGGCAGCAGACAAGAGTATTCTAAAACAGAGCAACAGGAAATCCTGGCATGCAAGACAACTTTATAAACATAAAATAGGAATGAACCACTACCTGTGGTTCATAACAGTATCCCCTCCTTAAGGGTGAGCTCCGAGCACCCCATGACACCCACGGGGAACATGAACAGAAGTATAACATAAAATACATAACCAAAATGCAAAAATGGAAATGAGCCACAGCCGTGGCTCATAACATTACCCCCCCCCTTGAGGAGGGGTCAAAGAACCCCAAAATACAGACTATCCAAAACAAGGGAAACACAAAAAAAACCCTGACACACTGGTCTAACAGACACGAAAACAGAAACAAGCTGCAACCACAGCTTGTAACAGTGCCCTCCCCCTGACGGTGGCCACTGGACACAAGATAAGGAAAAAAAAATCTTTTTTTTTTATATATCAAGGCAAGAGTCAAAAATGATTTATTTTTCTTCTTCTTCTTTTTACAAAGCTCTTTAGGTCTGACCAAGGTAATTCCCCAAACATTGTCTGAACTGATGGTACCACCCAGCAAGGCTGCGTTCAAATCAGAGACAGGTTTCTTACCCTTGGGAGCTGAACTTTCTGGCAAAGTACTATTATTAGAAGAAGTAGTCAGAAAAGCACATCCTGCAGCCAAAACAACGGGCTGGGACTCTTGTGCCGAGTTTACAGTATTTGGTGGACTCTCAGCAGACAAGACGGGTGACTTAGAGGAACCTGAACCAATTTCTTTGGAACCATATCTTTTAATAATTGCATCACTGAATGCTGGGGGATCCTGAAGAATGGGATCTTCAGCTTTCATTAGGCTGGTCGCCCACTCAAAAGGCTCTCCTCTAAAAGAATAAATCAGATAAAGCACAAGGTTCTCTGAAGTGATGCCCAGAAAGGGTCAAGACAACATAATAATGTAATAGTGTTTGTAAAGTGCCAGAAATTGGGCTAAGTCCCCATCAAAGATTATGGATGTTGAGATATCAGAGTCAGGATCTGTTTCCTTCCCATCTGACTGACTGGAGTGCTTTGCTAGGACCTGGTCACTATTGACCTTACGCGAGGCTGAGACTCTCTGAACCCCACCCGGGGCAGTGACTTTCTGAACCCCACCCGGGGCAGTGGCCTCCGGGAACCCCGCTGGGGCAGTGGCCTCCGGGAACCCCGCTGGGGTCAGCACCTCGGATTCTTTTACTGGGACCGAGCCGTCGGCCTCCCCCACTGGGACAGAGCCATCGGCCTCCCTCTCTGAGTCGATAATTATCGAAACTTCTCCCGGGACTATGACTTCCGGGACTTTTGCTGAAGCTATAACCTTCAGCACCTCCACTAATACTACGCCTCTTAAGTTCTTTCCTGGGGAAGCGACCTCTAGACCCTTCTTAGAGGTTGCGTCTCTCGAGACCCCACTTGGGGATATTACTTCACAGATCCCTTCTGGGGTTTTGCTTCTCGAGTTCCCTTCTAGATCTATGGTTTCAGATACCCTTTCTGGGGTTGCGCTCTTCAAGTCCCTACCTGGAGTAACAGCTTCTGAGACCCCTTCTGGTATGGAAACCTGAGCTAAAATATTTGATGTCCCTCTATAAGCTAGAGCATCGGGTACCGCTCCAGCACTCTGGGCATCGGGTACCGCTCCAGCACTCTGGGCATTGGGTACCGCTCCAGCACTCTGGGCATTGGGTACCGCACCAAGATCCTGAGCATCGGGCATCTCTCCAGGACCCTGGGCAACGGGCACCACTCCAGGACCCTGGGCAACGGGCACCACTCCAGGACCCTGGGCAACGGGCACCACTCCAGGGGCTTGCAACTCTGCTTCAACAGGAACCTCAAGAGAGGAGAGAAACATTCTCTTTTGATTTCTAAATCTATAATGGGGCTCCCTTGCCCAAGGACCCCAATTATAGGACAGAGAGCTTTTTAGTGTGGGTTGTGTGACAAGTACCTCTGCCACAGTAGAGACAGGAGTAGGTCTTGTATCCTGACTCAACTTGGCCAGAGGGCAAGACTCGTCACCACACTTTGGCTTGCGCAACTCACAGGTCTGCAGATAGTGGCCTAAACCCCCACAATATAGGCATAAGTTTAAGTTTCTGCGACGCAGATGCTCCTCTGAGAGCCTGGGCCGCAGAAAACTTTTAAACCTTTTCTCTTCAATTAAACCAGAGGATTCTCTTGTCACCATACTGTGAACAAGAGTCTCTTTAGAGATAGATGTACTCTCAACGACTTCTGGCAAGATGAGCAAGATTTTAGTCAGAAGGTTTTGCAGTTGCTTTAGGGATTGCTGCAAAACTTCTAGTCGCTCTGGTCTCAAAGCACTGAAAATAGAGTTCAGGGCTGCGAGAGATGCCTGCAGGGCTTGCATAGTAGACATAGGAGGATTTAAAACTAGACAAGACAAGACAAGGCAAGACTAGACAAGGCAGGACTAGACAAGGCAGGACTAGACAAGGCAGGACTAGACAAGGCAGGACTAAATTTTTGCTAAACAAAACAAGACTTTTTTTTTTTTTTAAACACCGGACTGGATTCTAAACACCGGACTGGATTCTAACACCGGACTGGATTCTAACACCGGACTGGATTCTGCACACTGAATTCTAGACAGGACTGGATTCTAAACACCGGATTGGATTCTGCACACTGAATTCTAGACAAGACTGGATTCTAAACTAGACACTGGACTGGGCCAAAAAAGAAAAAAAGTTTTATTTCTTTTTTGTGGTATGGCTGGTGATAATGTTATGATTCCAGCACTCTGGTCTGAGGAGATCTTATTGCAAGGACCGGAGCACTGGAACGTAATGCTGGGAAAGGGGAATGGAAAGGGAATAGCCCCTGGTGCCCTGTCTCCATTGTCTCGCCCGTGCTGTCAGTACACTCTTGCGAGACTATGGTTGCTTGAGCCCATGGCAGCCGCGTTTGAAGGGCGGATTACGTCTGCCCAACTTCGATGCCCCCTCAGGTCTTAATGAGAGACAAAGAGTGTACCGAGACAGGGTGATAACAAGGGGCCCTCTTACTGAAACAACCAAAGCCAGGGGCTACTAACTAGCCTAAAACTAAATGTATGTGCAGCTTGCCGCCAAAGGAAAAGAACAACAAAGGAAATGCTGACCACATGCCAACACAATACTTTTGTGTACCGGCGGTGACAGCATAAGCAGAACCCTCTGCTAAACACCAGTGACAGAAATAATAATGGAATACAGCGGCCTCGGCCGATGGACACGGCAGAGCCGCTACTCACGGAACCGGTACGAATACTGGCAAACGGACAGGAACTCCCAATGCTGCTGACACAGACTCTTAGAACTGAAGGACAGTCAGAATCCCAAACGAAAGACCGGTGGACACCAAGAAGCCAGAAACTTGACCAGGCACAGGCAAAGGCACTGGACCTCAGGACAGGAACGCCTCACTGCAGGACACAGGATCAGACATAGGAATCGACACAGGGACTGACTCAGGAATCGACACAGGAAGCTCAGGAACTAGCAGGAACCAAGCTCAGAACTCAAGCAGACCGGATACCCAGAAATATCACCAGCATCTGTGAATTGCAGTCAGCCAGCATATAACAGAGAGGCCTAATTAATAATCTCATGCAGCTGCCCTGTTGCATGACTCCAAACTGACAAGATGCAATTAGCAGCCAGGTGAGGCTGAACACATGGGAACAAGCTGCAATTACACAGACTCACCAGCGGCAGCAGACAAGAGTATTCTAAAACAGAGCAACAGGAAATCCTGGCATGCAAGACAACTTTATAAACATAAAATAGGAATGAACCACTACCTGTGGTTCATAACAGTATCCCCTCCTTAAGGGTGAGCTCCGAGCACCCCATGACACCCACGGGGAACATGAACAGAAGTATAACATAAAATACATAACCAAAATGCAAAAATGGAAATGAGCCACAGCGGTGGCTCATAACAGGTAGTTTCTATTGTCATTATGATTTAAAAAGAGTAAACACAGTTGTTTGACAATAAATGGCATCACGCAACAACTAACCATGAGTGAAAGAAAAGTTTGTGAGTTATCATTCATATTCTCTGACAAATGGCCAGTAAATCACGAATTCTGCTAGGGTATGTAAACTTATGAGCACAACTGTATACTGTATATATATATATATATATATATATATATATATAGCCATACGAAGGGAGAGCACTCACCAGACTTGTTAAAAGGTAAATCCTTTATTTCAGAACAGGAGATCAAACAGCTACATCGACGTTTCGGTCCTGTCCAGGACCTTTGTCAAGATACAAACATAGTGCAGTGTCCGGACATTTATATACATATATATGTAACTGAGTCTGCATGTATTCAGTTAATTTTGATTGTGTGAATGGAATGTAACAAATGCAAAGTGGTTCATTAAAATTAGTGATGTGCACCGGAAATTTTTTGGGCTTTGTGTTTTGGTTTTGGATTCGGTTCCACGGCCATGTTTTGGATTCAGACGCGTTTTGGCAAAACCTCCCTGAAATTTTTTTGTCGGATTCGGGTGTGTTTTGGATTCGGATGTTTTTTTTACAAAAAACCCTCAAATACAGCTTAAATCATAGAATTTGGGGGTCATTTTGATCCCATAGTATTATTAACCTCAATAACCATAATTTCCACTCATTTCCAGTCTATTCTGAAAACCTCACAATATTATTTTTAGTCCTAATATTTGCACCGAGGTCGCTGGATGGCTAAGCTAAGCGACCCAAGTGGCCGACAGAAACACCTGGCCCATCTAGGAGTGGCACTGCAGTGTCAGACAGGATGGCAGATTTAAAAAATAGTCCCCAAACAGCACATGATGCAAAGAAAAAAAGAGGTGCATTGAGGTAGCTGTGTGACTAAGCTAAGCGACCCAAGTGGCCGACACAAGCACCTGGCCCATCTAGGAGTGGCACTGCAGTGTCAGACAGGATGGCAGATTAAAAAAATAGTCCCCAAACACACATGATGCAAAGAAAAAAAAGAGGTGCAATGAGGTAGCTGTGTGACTATGCTAAGCGACACAAGTGGCCGACAAATACACCTGGCCCATCTAAGAGTGGCATTGCAGTGTCAGACAGGATGGCAGATTTAAAAAATAGTCCCAAAACAGCACATGATGCAAAGAAAAAAAGAGGTACAATGATGTAGTTATGTGACTAAGCTAAGCGACACAAGTGGTTGACACAAACACCTGGCCCATCTAGGAGTGGCACTGCAGTGTCAGACAGGATGGCAGATTTAAAAAATAGTCCCCAAACAGCACATGATGCAAAGAAAAAAAGAAGTGCAATGAGGTAGCTGTGTGACTAAGCTAAGTGACACAAGTGGCCGACACAAACACCTGGCCCATCTAAGAGTGGCACTGCAGTTTTCTAGCGAGAGGATGAGTGCTTCTATCCTCATGTGAATCTGAACCACTAACCATGAACATAGACCAGGGCCTCAGCCAATCCTTGCCACTCCGTGTCGTAAATGGCATATTGGCAAGTTTACGCTTCTCATCAGACACTTTTAATTTTGATTTTTTTGGGTCATTTTACTGAACTTTTGTAGTATACTTGACGACACAGAGGTAGAGCAGTGGACTACTGTACCGTACTGCTATATATATACTGGTGGTCAGCAAAATTCTGCACTGTCCTCCTACTATATACTGCGCACAACTAAAATGCAGCACAGGTATGGATGCATAGTATACTTGACGACACAGAGGTAGAGCAGTGGACTACTGTACCGTACTGCTATATATATATACTGGTGGTCAGCAAAATTCTGCACTGTCCTCCTACTATATACTGCGCACAACTAAAATGTTGCACAGGTATGGATGCATAGTATACTTGACGACACAGAGGTAGAGCAGTGGACTACTGTACCGTAGAACTATATATATACTGGTGGTCACAGCAACATTCTGCACTGTCCCCTCCTACTATATACTGCGCACAACTAAAATGCAGCACAAGTATGGATGCATAGTATACTTGACGACACAGAGGTAGAGCAGTGGACTACTGTACCGTACTGCTATATTTATACTGGTGGTCAGCAAAATTCTGCACTGTCCTCCTACTATATACTACAATGCAGCACAGATATGGAGCGTTTTTCAGGCAGAGAACGTAGATATTTTCAGCACACTGAGCACAGATATTTGCAAGCACACTGAGCACAGATATTTGCAGAACACTGAGCACAGATATTTGCAGCACACTGAACACAGAAACTGAGAGAACACTGCACGTCCTCTCACTATCATCTCCAGTGCACGAGTGAAAATGGCGGCGACGCGCGGCTCCTTATATAGAATACGAATCTCGCGAGAATCCGACAGTGGGATGATGACGTTCGGGCGCACTTGGGTTAACCGAGCAAGGCGGGAAGATCCGAGGCTGCCTCGGAACCATGTAAAATGGGTGAAGTTCGCGGGGGTTCAGATCCCGAGGAACCGAACCCGCTCAATTAAAATTAAATTGTTACACGACTAATGTTCTTACAATTCATAACATAAATATTAAAAATCTATGAGAATAATATCTATTACCATTGACTTAAAGTAATGGAATTAATTTTGTCTTCTAATTACATACATAAAATGTATATATATTCATAAAGCCAAACTCATAGTGTTTGAATTTTGGTATTTCATATCAAAGCTCAAAATTTCCAATGCTAATCACAATATTTATTTTTATAGGGTTCCTTTTTGCTACTTTAGTGTAATTACCAGCTATATAAAACTCTCATTAATCATAGTTACAGTACTGTAAACTGTAGTAGCAAACTAGATTGTAATCACATTAATTGTATTTTCAACACATTAAAGTCTATACTATAAAGCATGGTTTATTTAAATTCAATTCTGTTTGATAGCATCAGTTCTATGTCTAAATGATAGCTTTAGTTATAGAATATATTAATTTTATTTCTGAGACACAGAACAAACAAAATATCATAATAAATATATAAATAAAAATATAGCTGTAATATGTACTTTCTGCATAACAATTATATTCATATTGTACTACTGACAGTATTGTTTTGGGTCAATTTTATGAACGTCATTTTCATTTTATATTCTTTATTTTCATAGCTATTTAATCACAAAAGACAGCATATAGACATTCATAGCAATAATCTGATTTTTTGGGGGTGCATTACAATCAGCTATTAAATAAATTTTGTACTAATTTTGATGTCTTTTATATCTGAGATTACTCCAGTTTTGAAATGCACATAAACAGTTACCAAAACAAGTATTTAGTGGATTATTTATAATTTTTTACAATTATAATGTGCCCATTAAGAAGAATTTTTGCTGCAATGCACAGAGAAATCTTCATAAATATTATAGGAATGTATCATTCTTGTAGAGCTGGGATAGCGGTTGTGAAAGTCTGCTGTCTGTGCAAATAATGACTTCCCATTCTTGTCTTTAGTGTACTCGTGCTGAATACATTTGGGGTATATGTCAATCTATTTATGATTCAAGTACCCACTTGTGAATATACTGTAGAGTTTCAAGGAACAGGAGCAGTCTATTATAACCTGGTCTGTGGATATTGCAGATTATACTGTATTACTCATTGCAAAGGTTAAGTAGTTTTTAAAATTGTCATATTAATTGATTATGTCATGTTGTACTATAATTACTTACCTTTTGGTAAGAGAGTGACCATTTATGGCTGCAGTGCACCCTCTGATTAGTGGGGACATAATTTCTGAGAGCCAGCTGATACAGTAGCTCAGCCTTTCAAGACACTTTGCTGTACAGTATTTATCAGAGATCAAGTTTTCATGTACAGTAGATATTTACATTAAGGTTGTCCTTGATGTGTCCTACATGATAGAAAGGCATACTGTATACAATCATACTGAGAGTTGGAGACACTGAGATACTTAATTTTTTATGCTTATACTGTATCTCAGCCTCTCAAAGCAAATTGATGCTTGGGTAATTGTTGTTATTGCTGACACACAGTTCCTACAAATTTCTACTTTATAATCTAATGGTTGATAAACAGATTGCAGATTGCATGGGCAGAGCTGCCAAGAAATCAGATGGGCCCCAGTACTCAGAGGTAAGGCCATGCCCCATTGTGGCATATGTTCCTACAGTGTCAGACTGTGGTGTGAAGGTCCCACCAGGGGAATGCAGTGGTATAGGCCCATGCTTAGGGGGCCAGTCTCCAGATGGAGTGTGGCCAGTCACCAGAGAGGCTTGTCTAAGTATCAAAGAGTGCACAATTTATGCCCCTTTATATATATATATATATATATATATACTGCTCAAAAAAATAAAGGGAACACTTAAACAACACAATGTAACTCCAAGTCAATCACACTTCTGTGAAATCAAACTGTCCACTTAGGAAGCAACACTGATTGACAATCAATTTCACATGCTGTTGTGCAAATGGAATAGACAACAGGTGGAAATTATAGGCAATTAGCAAGACACCCCCAATAAAGGAGTTGTTCTGCAGGTGGTGACCACAGACCACTTCTCAGCTCCTATGCTTTCTGGCTGATGTTTTGGTTACTTTTGAAAGCTGGCGGTGCTTTCACTCTAGTGGTAGCATGAGACGGAGTCTACAACCCACAAAGGTAGCTCAGGTAGTACAGCTCATCCAGGATGGCACATCAATGCGAGCTGTGGCAAGAAGGTTTGCTGTGTCTGTCAGCGTAATGTCCAGAGCAATGAGGCACTACCAGGAGACAGGCCAGTACATCAGGAGATGTGGAGGAGGCCGTAGGAGGGCAACAGCCCAGCAGCAGGACCGCTACCTCCGCCTTTGTGCAAGGAGGAACAGGAGGAGCACTGCCAGAGCCCTGCAAAATGACCTCCAGCAAGCCACAAATGTTCATGTGTCTACTCAAATGATCAGAAACAGACTCCATGAGAGTGGTTTGAGGGCCCGACGTCCACAGGTGGGGGTTGTGCTTACAGCCCAACACCGTGCAGGATGTTTGGCATTTGCCAGAGAACACCAAGATTGGCAAATTCGCCACTGGCACCCTGTGCTCTTCACAGATGAAAGCAGGATCTCACTGAGCACATGTGACACATGTGACAGAGGCTGGAGATGCCAAGGAGAACGTTCTGCTGCCTGCAACATCCTCCAGCATGACTGGTTTGGCAGTGGGTCAGTAATGGTGTGGGGTGGCATTTCTTTGGGGGGCCGCACAGCACTCCATGTGCTCGCCAGAGATAGCCTGACTGCCATTAGGTACTGAGATGATATCCTCAGACCATATGCTGGTACGGTTGGCCCTGGGTTCCTCCTAATGCAAGACAATGCTAGACCTCATGTGGCTGGAGTGTGTCAGCAGTTCCTGCAAGATGAAGGCATTGATGCTATGGACTGGCCCGCCCATTCCCCAGACCTGAATCCAATTGAGCACATCTGGGACATCATGTCTCGCTCCATCCACCAACCCCACGCTGCACCACAGACTGTCCAGCAGTTGGTGGATGCTTTAGTCCAGGTCTGGGATGAGATTCCTCAGGAGACCATCCGCCACCTCATCAGGAGCAT
Source organism: Pseudophryne corroboree (assembly GCF_028390025.1). Classification (NCBI taxonomy): domain Eukaryota; kingdom Metazoa; phylum Chordata; class Amphibia; order Anura; family Myobatrachidae; genus Pseudophryne; species Pseudophryne corroboree. The sequence goes on along the minus strand of NC_086444.1, from coordinate 220,068,861 downwards.
GCCCAGGCATTGTAGGGAGGTCACACAGGCACGTGGAGGCCACACACACTACTGAGCCTCATTTTGACTTGTTTTAAGGACATTACATCAAAGTTGGATCAGCCTGAAGTGTGTTTTTCCACTTTAACTTTGAGTGTGACTCCAAATCCAGACCTCCATGGGTTAATAAATTTGATTTCCATTGATAATTTTTGTGTGATTTTGTTGTCAGCACATTCAACTATGTAAAGAACAAAGTATTTAATAAGAATATTTCATTCATTCAGATCTAGGATGTGTTATTTTAGTGTTCCCTTTATTTTTTTGAGCAGTGTATATATATATATATATATATATATATATATATATATATAGTAACATAAGTACATACGTATACCAGTAGTAACTCAATACAATCTTTTTAAATGTTATATCCCTGGATATCTTTATCAGTTAGAAATGTATCAAACTCATTTTTAATCTCAATTACCAGTACTACCTTCTCTGGCAAGGTACTGTATTCCAGATCCTTACTGCCCTTATTGTGAAGAACCCCCTCCATCGTTGGGTATTACATTTTTCTCTTCTAAACTCAGAGAGTGTCCGCGTGTCCTTTGTATAGTTCTCCTATTAAACAAATTGCCTGATAGCTCCATGTATTGTCCCTTTATGTATTTATATATATTGATAATGTCCCCTCCTTATCAATTTAGTTGCTAGACTCTGAACCCTTTCAAGCTCTGAGATATCTTTTTTTATACTGTGGTGCTCAAAATTGTACACAAAATTCAAGATGTGGCAGTACCAGTGATTTATATAATGGTACGATTACATTTTCATCCCTTGTCTCAATTCCCCATTTTATGCAGGCTAAAACCTTATTTGCCTTTGTTACTGCAATCTGACATTGAAGACTGATGTTAAATTTACTATCAGTGTGCACCCCCAGAACTTTTTCTAAAACCGTTTCTCCTAAAATCTCTCCATTTAATTTGTAGGATGCATGTTTTTTTGTTTTTGTTTCGAAGTGTAGGACTTTACATTTATCTGTATTAAATCTCATTCTCCATTTAGGTGCCCAAAGTTCCAGTTTAAATATGACATTCTGTAGGGACTCTGAATCCTTGTTTGAGTTAATTACGTACCCTACATAGTTTAGTATCATCTGCAAAAATTGGGGTTTACTACGTTATATCGACGCTCAGGATCCTGACACCCAGCATACCGGCAACCAGGATTCCAACTACTGGAATGCCGACAGCGGGCCGAGCGCAAAAGAGATCAGTCGGCATATCAAATGCCTTTCAAAAAATTTATACTGTGCTCTCAAGACCTATTCCTAGGTTATTAATAAATATATTGAACGGTAGAGCCCGAGTACTGAACCTTGCAGTATTCCACTAAATACAGTAGCCCAGTTGGAGAACATTCCTTTAACCATAACTCACTGTTCCCTTTTATCCAGCCAATTACTTACCCAAGTACAAATGGTGTTTCATATGCCAAGTTCTTTTAGTTTGAAAATCAGCCTCTTGTGAGGCACTGTATTGAATGCTTTTCAAAATCTAAATAGACAACATCTACTGCATTACCCTGGTCAAGATTATCGCTCACATTTTCTTAGAAGCTAATTAAGTTAGTTTGGCATGACCTGTCCCACACAAAACCATGCTGGTTCCTATTACTAACATTGGATGTATCCAAATACTCCTGTATGCTATTCTTTAATATTCCCTCCAAAATTTTTACCATTAATGATGTTAAACTAATTGGTCTATTGTTTCTGGGATGAGTTTTGCTTCCCTTTTTATTTATAGGCATTACCTCTGCTATACGACTGCCTTTGGTATCGTGCCTGTTTTAATTGAATCATGAAAAATCAAATACAGAGGCCTTGCTAATTTCGAGTGAAGCTCCATAAGAACCCTTGGGTGAATTCCATCTGGACCCAGTGATTTTATAATCTTAGTTTTGTTTATGCGCTCACATACTACTTCCTCCCTCAAACAAGTGCTAAGCAACGGTATGTTATCATTACTTATGTTAGTTGTTTCCTCTGACATCTGTTCCTTTCTAGTAAACACTGATGAAAAAAAAATTGTTTAATATTTCTGCTTTTAGTTTGTCATCATTTGTCAATACTAAACAAAAAATGAGACAGCGCTATTTCACGTTGTATATAGAAAATAACTTTTACTTTATATTTTGTACAGAGTACATACATTTTTTTTAACACATATACATAACACACTATGACACCGGCCAGTATCAATAAATCTAAAATATATACTATATTAAGAACAATTCCACATTAAGAAAAATTCATCCAGTTATATCCAGCTAAAATAGCAAAAATCTTATAACTCAATAAATCTCTTAATAAAGCTCTGGAGTTAGATTTTCTATTCTCTTAATATAGCACGGTATGCGTAATTAGTAAGCAGGTATGTTTTTTCAAAAAGCTCCGCATGCAGATGTTAGTCAAGCAGATAAGATTTGAAAACAGATAGTTATATCCATTCGTTCAAGCAAACTGTTTTGTTAGTGCACTATAATCGTAATTAATGATGCAGCTGTTGGTTGGAAATCAGCTGTTAATGCTTAAAGTCAAATGGTAGAGATGAACTTCTATTAATTATTACCGTCCATAGATCATACCAAGCTTAATGCTGTTAAACATGTATCACTGTTTTAAATGTAGTCAGCTGTCATGCCAAATAAAAATGGATGTAAGAGTCTAAAACCGAAAGTCCACACTTCACGAGTACAATATGCTGTGTACTCTATTTAGTACCTCTCCTCCAAGCGCTTGTGAGTGTAGCAGCCTCTCCCGCAAGGGGCGATGGTGATTGGGGTTTATGTCCCCCTCTCCGGTAATGGGTTTACCTCCTAGGTGCAGCAAACCTCAGTGTCCACTTTAAACAGCCGCAGCCGCGGCAGTCAGCGTGATAGCGGTCACAGAAGATCTCAGCTCTCCGTAGCACAGCCTGTGCTGATCGGGGCGCTTCCGTTAGCTGCAACAACAGCAGCAATTCGTGATGTGGTTTTACCCACAGAGAGTATCCCAAACGCGTTTCTCCGCCTATCCTCCGGCTTTGGCGGCTTCCCCAGTGTTGAAACACTGTTCAACACTGAGGAAGCCGCCGAAGCCAGAGGGTAAGCGGAGAAACACGTTTGGGATACTCTCTGTGGGTAAAACCACATCACGAATTGCTGAAACACTGTTCAACACTGAGGAAGCCGCCGAAGCCGGATTGTAGGCGGGAAACGCGTTTGGGATTCTCTCTGTGGGTAAAACCACATCACGAATTGCTGCTGTTGTTGCAGCTAACGGAAGCACCCTAATCAGCACAGGCTGTGCTACGGAGAGCTGAGATCTTCTGTGACCGCTATCACGCTGACTGCCGAGGCTGCGGCTGTTTAAAGTGGACACTGAGGTTTGCTGCACCTAGGAGGTAAACCCATTACCGGAGAGGGGGACATAAACCCCAATCACCATCGCCCCTTGCGGGAGAGGCTGCTACACTCACAAGCGCTGGGAGGAGAGGTACTAAATAGAGTACACAGCATATTGTACTCGTGAAGTGTGGACTTTCGGTTTTAGACTCTTACATCCATTTTTATTTGGCATGACAGCTGACTACATTTAAAACAGTGATACATGTTTAACAGCATTAAGCTTGGTATGATCTATGGACGGTAATAATTAATAGAAGTTCATCTCTACCATTTGACTTTAAGCATTAACAGCTGATTTCCAACCAACAGCTGCATCATTAATTACGATTATAGTGCATAAACAAAACAGTTTGCTTGAACGAATGGATATAACTATCTGTTTTCAAATCTTATCTGCTTGACTAACATCTGCATGTGGAGCTTTTTGAAAAAACATACCTGCTTACTAATTACGCATACCGTGCTATATTAAGAGAATAGAAAATCTCACTCCAGAGCTTTATTAAGAGATTTATAGAGTTATAAGATTTTTTGCTATTTTAGCTGGATATAATTGGATGAATTTTTCTTAATGTGGAATTGTTCTTAATATAGTATATATTTTAGATTTATTGATACTGGCCAGTGTCATAGTGTGTTATATATACTGTATGTGTTAAAAAAAAATGTACTCTGTACAAAATATAAAGTAAAAGTTATTTTCTATATACAACGTGAAATAGCGCTGTTTCATTTTTTGTTTGGTTTTCTTTAACTCTTGGGATAACTGGGATCAGTGTCCCGAGACTAGCGGCTTTTCACATTGTAGGTCACAGCGCCAAGTGTATATTCCTATATCTATTTGTCAATACTCCCAATTCTCCTTTTATTGGTCCAATATTCTCTTTTTTAACCTTTTGCTGTTTATATACTTAAAAAAACTTTTTTGGGTTAGTTGTACTCTTCTTAGTTATTTATTTCTTGCATTTCTTTTTACATTAATTGTAGTAGTAGAGTGACCCCACCTTCCTATTTGATTTAAAAGCTTTGGATGCACTTTTTATCCATTTCTTCCTGAACCTTATTAAGCCACATTGGTTTGTAATTTGAACTTTTGTGTTTGCTGCTCATGGGAATGAATTTACGAGTATAATTATTGAGCAACCATTTAAAAGCATCCCACATTTTAGCGTTCTTACCACTGAACAAAGTATCCCAGTCAATGCCCTTCAGTGATGTTTGAGACTGTCAAAATTAGCTTTTCTGAAGTTAAAAGTCTTTGTTGTACCCTTATAGTGGTGTTTTTGAGAACCAATACCGAATGTGACCATATTGTGATCGCTGTTTCCCAATGTCTCCCCTACTTTAGTATTTGATATTATCTACACATTATTAGTTAGTACTAGGTCCAGTATTGTACTGTTTCTAGTAGGCTCCTTGATTAATTGAGACAAATAGTGGTCTTTTAGTATATTTAAGAACCTTTTTCCCTTAGCTGTAACACATGATACATTGTTTCAATTTATGTCAGGGTACTTAAAATCCCCAATGATTATGACTTCCCCCAATCCTGCTGCTTTTTCAATTTGCTGCAATAGTTGAATCTCCTCAGTCAAACTAATGTCAGGTGTGTTGTATCATGTACCTAATATTAGATTTTTAGTTACTGATCCCCCACATGATATTTCAACCCACAGTGCCTCCATGTTATCTTCTGTTCCCTCGTAGATCACCTCCTTTATGTATGGTTTTAACAATGGTTTAATGTAAAGGCATACTCCTCCTCCTTTTTTGTTAGCTCTATCTCTCCTGAACAGAGTATATCCCTCAAAACTTGCTGCCCAGTTATGTTAGTCATCCAGCCATGTCTCCATAATACCTATAATATCATATGGGTCTTTTAATGCAATAATTTCTAATTCCCCTATTTTAACTGATAGACTTCTTGCATTTGTTAGCATACACTTTAGTACAGTTATCCCCTTTTCTTTATGCTTTTTTGCTGATACTGTATCCTTGTTTAAATGACTATCTCTTGTCTTACCCTTGTTGCCTGATTTTCCCCTCCCTCCTTCTCCATCCCCATTATACTTAATATATCCCTCATTACTGCTCTCGCTGATCGTCCTGTTAAATCTTACTAATTCCTCCCCACAGACACCTAGTTTAAAATCTCCTCCAACCCTCTAACCATCCTTCCCCCCAAAACTGCTGCCCCCTCCTTCTTCAGGTGCAATCCATCGCAAAAAAAGAGATGGTGCCTGTCCGAGAAGTCTGCCCAGTGTTCCGGGAACACAAATCCCTTCTTCCGACACCAATCTCTTAGCCACACATTAATCACTAATCTCCCTCTGTGTCTCTGGCCTAGCGTATGGCAAAAGTAATATTTCTGAGAATATTACCTTAGATGTCCTTGCTTTGAGTTTGTGACCTAGATCCCTGAAACCTTTTTTAAGGACATCACATCTACCACTAACTTTGTCGTTGGTGCCAACATGCACCAAGACCGCCAGGTCCTTCCCAGCCCCTCCCAATAATCTGGTATAGATATATCTACAGAGCTAATAAGGCGCCAAGTGAGCCCCTATTAAGCAGCACCCCTTTGAACCAATGGTATTCCCTTATACCTAGATAACAAACTGTGACATGCAAATAGTAGGTGCAACAGAGTGCGCTAGTGGGCTAGATGGTTCCCAAATGTGAAGATATCGTAATCCTTTGTACAAAATAAAAAGGTGATATAATTCCCACAAAAGAGGAATCAAAATACTTCCCTTACTACTTCATGAAAATGCTCAAAGTTTTCCAACGGATTCCATATGCAAAGGAAACAACAAAATGGCATATAGTGTAGTAGGTATATACAAGGGTATTTAATAACAAAACTTTTCATAAAAATTTCAGCGTGTGATAAAAAACACAAAATTATACACACAAACAATGTATAAAATGAATAGGTAAAAAATACACCCAAATGAAGGGTGATGTTTAGGGTGGAGGATTACCAGATGGTAGCGAAAATCAGGCCTTAAGATGTAGTGATAGGGTGTTTGGCTACGGAACCTTGTTCCCTTGACCGTATTCCCCTTCCGTCTGGTTCACCTTTTCCCCAATTAGATAAAGGTAGACACTCCACTCTTCAGCTGCAATGCGTTTCGGGGTATTCCCTTCCTCAGGCAGTGAGGGTGGAGTGTGATGGACTTCCTTTTAAGCTCCCTTCCGTAATTACTTCCAGGTTAGAGGTCAAATTCATTTTTTTAAAACATTATTAAAACTTTCCACAATACATATTATCATATTACTTAAGAACTATTTCCATTATCATCCAATTTATAATTAAACTGTATAGAATATAGTCGTAAATTATTGAAATTATTAGATTTTATGTGTACATTGACCGGAAGTGATCATTACACAACTTCCGGTTTCGGCCTCCCAAAAATGATCCGCAAACATCTTTTAACATAATGACAAAACAAACTTCAATAGTGTCCGGGCTCCTTGATCATTCATCTATATGATGCCTGGAGTCTGTAGTGTTGTGTCCGCACCCGGCGTTGTGTCCGCACCCGGCATCGTTTCCTCGTGGAACGCATTTTGGAACGCATCACTAACTTCCTGTTAACTTGCGATTACGTATTTCTGCTTCCATTCGGGGCCGTGAATAGCGTGTAATCTCCCCATGTTATTAAGTCTGGATTTTGCAGTCATATTCTTAACACAATTTATATAGAAACTTATACTATTAGTCCTATATACTGAATGCATGTATACATATATGGAACGCATTCTGGAACGCATAATAAATATCCAGTCACTTCCGGTGATGCGTTTCCTGTATAGTCCTGCTGCTTCCATATTATTTGTTGGCAACAAATTCTTAACACGATAATGCCTACAATTAAAACAACCAATATTGAGTCAATTAAATTGTGATGGGGTTACTGAATGAAATTTATATATATAAAGCACTATGTAGGTATAATATGGAAACATGTATATAAAATCGTGAACTATAGTGGGGAGACAGCTTAAAGGAACCCCTTTAATTCAAAGTCTGCGTTCAGACCTTGCGGAATGAGGCTCTTTACTTTATGTATCCACCTCATTTCACTCTTGGCCAAGCGTGTAGCTTCATCCCTTTGTTTCCAATTGTTCTTGATGTTTTCAATCGCCAAGAAGCGAATAATATTTTTAGTTGAACAGTTGTGCTTCTCTTTAAAATTATTAGACAGTGAATGTGTCGTCAGTCCCTTTTTTATATTTCGTATATGTTCACTGAGCCGGGTTTTTAAGGCTCTGCTTGTTCTACCAATATACACAAGATGACAACTGCATTCTATAAGGTATACCACATTCGTGGTGTGACAGGTCATAAATTGATTTAATTTGTAATTATTCTCATTTACTGTAAAATCTTCATATTTTAATTTCTCCATCTTGATCTCCCTACATGCTTGACATGTTCCACATCTGTAGAATCCTTTATTCCTTATAGGATGCTGATCTTGATAGGGCAGAGCACTTCTGATGAGTTTATTTTTAAGGTTGGGAGCCTTCCTATAGATGAATTTAGGCATTTTTGGAATTACTTCTTTCAATATTGGGTCCTTTAATAACAGATGCCAATGTTTCCGCATGATGGATTCCATTTTCTTGTGTTTGTGGCTATATTGTGTGATGAACGCAAACTGTGCTTTTCCATTATTGACTTTCTTGTTCTTGGAGTTTTCCAGTAGTTCAACTCGATCTTGATTAAGTGCGTCTTCCTTAAACTTTTCTAGTTTCTCTTTATTGTAACCTTTCTGTTCAAAGCCCTTCTTCATGACGTCAATTTGATCTTCGCAGGTTTTTATATTGCTACAATTGCGTCTAAGTCTAAGAAACTGACTCTTGGGAACACTTGAGAGCCAGTTGGCATGATGTTCGCTTGTCACGGCTATATAATTATTTGCGTCAGTTGGCTTCTTGAAACATTTAGTTTCGATCTTTCCATTTTCTACATAGAGAGTAAGATCAAGAAAATCAATTTCTGTTTGGCTAGTCTTAACACTTAATTTCATATTGAGATCGTTGGAATTAAGATTTTCTGAAAAGCAGTCTAAGTCAGTTTTGTTCCCTTTCCAAAAGAAGATTATATCATCTATATATCGATGCCAAAAGGGGAGATCTTTACCAAAAGCTTCATTTGTTTTGATGTTCTTTTCTTCCCAATATGACATATAAAGGTTAGCAAAACTTGGTGCAAATTTTGTCCCCATCGCGGTCCCAACTAATTGATTGTAGTAAGTGCCGTCAAAATAAAAATGATTATTCTTCAGTATAAATTCTATACCTTCCAGCAGAAATGCCTTCTTATCTTCTGAATAATCAGTTCTTTCCAAATAATACCTAACTGCTTCTAGTCCTTTGTCATGTGGTATGTTGGTGTACAATGCTTCCACGTCTGCAGTTGCCATCCACATCTCATGCCACCATTCCAAAGTGTTGATCTTCCTTAGTATATCTGTTGTATCTTTAAGATGGAATTCTGTTTTAGTCACCATCGGTTGTTAGTGTGCATCTATAAATTCCGATAGGTTCGCAGTCAGACTTCCTATCCCTGCTACAATTGGTCTACCTGGGGGCTTTATAGGATTCTTATGCACTTTTGGTAGTATATATATGGTGAGAATTGCAGGATCTGTGACATTGAGATATTCAAATTCCTTCTCCATAATGGTTTTTTTGTCCAAATGTGTTTTCAGAAGCTGATTGAGACTGTTTTTCATTCTTGTTGTTGGATCATTCCTTAGTTTGGAATAGGTCTTCCCATCATTTAATAGGCGATACACTTCCTTGATGTAATCTTCTTTATTTAAAATGGCGACCCCCCCTCCTTTATTGCAGGGTTTGATAATGATGGTCTCATCCTTCTGTAGAGACTTAAGTGCAGTTCGTTCTTTTCTTGTAAGATTCCATTTCTTTGTCTTTATTTTATCCAATTTTTCCATGTCTTCAAGTATTGATTTCTGGAAGCTATCTATTAAGCTACCCTTTAAATGCTTGGGGTAAAATGTGGATCTCTTCTTAAATGATCTTCCTGAGGGGTCCTCTGTTCCTTGTTCGTTTTGGTCTCTGGTAAGGAAGAATTTTTTGACTGTAAGTTTTCTTATGAACTTTTCAATGTCTATGAAGACATCGAAAGAGGAGGTCTTATTGGTAGGTGCATATTTAAGACCTTTAAGGAGTAGTTTTTCTTCTGTACTAGTTAGTGTCTTGTTACTTAGATTGAATATTTTCCCTTGTGTGGTTACCTTGGTAACGTCACTCATAGTGGTGGAGATAACCTTATTCTTTTTCTTTCTCTTTCTCTTTTTATCCAGACCTCCTCTTTTCCCTCGTCTTCTTTTGGTTAGAACCTTCGATGCTGGCGTCTTGCCCGAAAAGGGGTAACATCTTCTTGTCTCCAATACTCAGTTCTTGTGTTCATCATTGCTCTATTTTCGTAGTTGTTCCTGGGGTATTTATTCCAATTATTCCCATATTCCTGTTGTTTGTAAGAATGGTCTGTATTCCAGTACGGAATTCTATTTCTTGCATTTTGGAACTTCCGATTCATGAAATATCTATCCCCTCTCCTCTCGGTTCTTCTTGGGGGTGTGAGGTGAGTATCTCTTCTTCTCCCTCTTTCCTGAACATGATGGAATGATTCTTCCCTTTCCGGCATGATTTCCTTATAATCTTGTTCTAATCTTGTATTATCAGCTCCTTTAAACCGTCTCTCCCTTATGGGTGATTTTCTTAAATTGTATGGTTTAGACCGATATACAGGACTCATGGATCCATTTTTTCTTCTGAAATGCGGACAGTCTTCCTTATAAGATATTATTCTGTTAGGGCTCAGAATAATCGGTTCATCCTCTTCTATCACTGAACACATGGAAACCGAGGTGTTGTCTTCTTTCATATGTCTAAATGGATCTTTTCCCTCATTCTTGTAGTAATCATGATCCTTTTTAGTTTTTTCTGTTTTTTTAGGGTAATTTCCTTGGTGCTACTATTGATTCTCTGTTGGATTTCTTTTTCTTTCTTTTTGTATTCCTGTAATTCTTGAAATGGTTCAATCTGTGTTTGAATCACAGAAATTTGTTCTTTGATGGATTTGAGTTTCTCTTTACGTTCCTTCATGATTAATTCTATAAGAGTGAAGGAGCATATTTCTAATGTGCGCATCCATTCATCCTTAAATTTCTCGCTACTTTCTTCAAATGAGGGTAACTTTTTAATTAATTCTTAACCCTTTCTGAAAACACATTTGGACAAAAAAACCATTACAGAGAAGGAATTTGAATATCTCAATGTCACAGATCCTGCAATTCCCACCATATATATACTACCAAAAGTGCATAAGAATCCTATAAAGCCCCCAGGTAGACCAATTGTAGCAGGGATAGGAAGTCTGACTGCGAACCTATCGGAATTTATAGATGCACACTTACAACCGATGGTGACTAAAACTGAAGTCCATCTTAAAGATACAACAGATATACTAAGGAAGATCAACACTTTGGAATGGTGGCATGAGATGTGGATGGCAACTGCAGACGTGGAAGCATTGTACACCAACATACCACATGACAAAGGACTAGAAGCAGTTAGGTATTATTTGGAAAGAACTGATTATTCAGAAGATAAGAAGGCATTTCTGCTGGAAGGTATAGAATTTATACTGAAGAATAATCATTTTTATTTTGACGGCACTTACTACAATCAATTAGTTGGGACCGCGATGGGGACAAAATTTGCACCAAGTTTTGCTAACCTTTATATGTCATATTGGGAAGAAAAGAACATCAAAACAAATGAAGCTTTCGGTAAAGATCTCCCCTTTTGGCATCGATATATAGATGATATAATCTTCTTTTGGAAAGGGAACAAAACTGACTTAGACTGCTTTTCAGAAAATCTTAATTCCAACGATCTCAATATGAAATTAAGTGTTAAGACTAGCCAAACAGAAATTGATTTTCTTGATCTTACTCTTTATGTAGAAAATGGAAAGATCGAAACTAAATGTTTCAAGAAGCCAACTGACGCAAATAATTATATAGCCGTAAAAGCGAACATCATGCCAACTGGCTCTCAAGTGTTCCCAAGAGTCAGTTTCTCAGACTTAGACGCAATTGTAGCAATATAAAAATCTGCGAAGATCAAATTGACGTCATGAAGAAGGGCTTTTAACAGAAAGGTTACAATAAAGAGAAACTAGAAAAGTTTAAGGAAGACGCACTTAATCGAGATCGAGTTGAACTACTGGAAAACTCCAAGAACAAGAAAGTCAATAATGGAAAAGCACAGTTTGCGTTCATCACACAATATAGCCACAAACACAAGAAAATGGAATCCATCATGCGGAAACATTGGCATCTGTTATTAAAGGACCCAATATTGAAAGAAGTAATTCCAAAAATGCCTAAATTCATCTATAGGAAGGCTCCCAACCTTAAAAACAAACTCATCAGAAGTGCTCTGCCTTATCAAGATCAGCATCCTATAAGGAATAAAGGATTCTACAGATGTGGAACATGTCAAGCATGTAGGGAGATCAAGATGGAGAAATCAAAATATGAAGATTTTACAGTAAATGAGAATAATTACAAATTAAATCAATTTATGACCTGTCACACCACGAATGTGGTATACCTTATAGAATGCAGTTGTCATCTTGTGTATATTGGGAGAACAAGCAGAGCCTTAAAAACCCGGCTCAGTGAACATATACGAAATATAAAAAAGGGACTGACGACACATTCACTGTCTAATCATTTTAAAGAGAAGCACAACTGTTCGACCAAAAATATTATTCGCTTCTTGGCGATTGAAAACATCAAGAACAATTGGAAACAAAGGGATGAAGCTACACGCTTGGCCAAGAGTGAAATGAGGTGGATACATAAAGTAAAGAGCCTCATTCTGCAAGGTCTGAACGCAGACTTTGAATTAAAGTGGTTCCTTTAAGCTGTCTCCCCACTATAGTTCACGATTTTATATACATGTTTCCATATTATACCTACATAGTGCTTTATATATATAAATTTTATTCAGTAACCCCATCACAATTTAATTGACTCAATATTGGTTGTTTTAATTGTAGGCATTATCGTGTTAAGAATTTGTTACCAACAAATAATATGGAAGCAGCAGGACTATACAGGAAAAGCATCACCGGAAGTGACTGGATATTTGTTATGCGTTCCAGAATGCGTTCCATATATGTATACATGCATTCAGTATATAGGACTAATAGTATAAGTTTCTATATAAATTGTGTAAAGAATATGACTGCAAAATCCAGACTTAATAACATGGGGAGATTACACGCTATTCACGGCCCCGAACGGAAGCGGAAATACGTCATCGCAAGTTAACAGGAAGTTAGTGATGCGTTCCAAAATGCGTTCCACGAGGAAACGACGCCGGGTGCGGACACAACGCCGGGTGCGGACACAACACTACAGACTCCAGGCATCATATAGATGAATGATCAAGGAGCCCGGACACTATTGAAGTTTGTTTTGTCATTATGTTAAAAGATGTTTGCGGATCATTTTTGGGAGGCCGAAACCGGAAGTTGTGTAATGATCACTTCTGGTCAATGTACACATGAAATCTAATAATTTCAATAATTTACGACTATATTCTATACAGTTTAATTATAAATTGGATGATAATGGAAATAGTTCTTAAGTAATATGATAATATGTATTGTGGAAAGTTTTAATAATGTTTTAAAAAAATGAATTTGACCTCTAACCTGGAAGTAATTACGGAAGGGAGCTTAAAAGGAAGTCCATCACACTCCACCCTCACTGCCTGAGGAAGGGAATACCCCGAAACGCATTGCAGCTGAAGAGTGGAGTGTCTACCTTTATCTAATTGGGGAAAAGGTGAACCAGACGGAAGGGGAATACGGTCAAGGGAACAAGGTTCCGGAGCCAAACACCCTATCACTACATCTTAAGGCCTGATTTTCGCTACCATCTGGTAATCCTCCACCCTAAAAATCACCCTTCATTTGGGTGTATTTTTTACCTATTCATTTTATACATTGTTTGTGTGTATAATTTTGTGTTTTTTATCACACGCTGAAATTTTTATGAAAAGTTTTGTTATTAAATACCCTTGTATATACCTACTACACTATATGCCATTTTGTTGTTTCCTTTGCATATGGAATCCGTTGGAAAACTTTGAGCATTTTCATGAAGTAGTAAGGGAAGTATTTTGATTCCTCTTTTGTGGGAATTATATCACCTTTTTATTTTGTACAAAGGATTACGATATCTTCACATTTGGGAACCATCTAGCCCACTAGCGCACTCTGTTGCACCTACTATTTGCACCTCCCAATAATCTGTCTTTCCAATCTGGGATGTGTTGTACCCAAGCACCCGGAAGACAACATACTGTACGATGATCATGGTCACGGTAGCAGATTGCCCTATCTGTTTTTATAATGATTGAGTCCCCTACCACCACAGTCTGACTAGGTACCTATCTTTCCCCTCTGTGCTGGAGTAACCATTCCTCTGGTTGCTAGAAGAAACCATCTCAGCCAGCTCCACCAAATCTGTGCTTGCATTCACAGTGTCTTCATCCGGTCGGGTTAATCTACTTGGATTGTTCAGCTCAGAGCTGGCCTGCCTCTTTCTGCTCCCTCTACCCCTCCCAACTGTAACCCAGCTACCTACCTGTTTGTCCTCCTCTTTGTCCTCCCCTTCCAAGCCCCCTATAGCGTCCACAGACTGTGTTCCAGAATGGCAATCTCCCTCAGATTTGCAATGATCTGCCTTAGATCAGTTATCTGGGATTCCAAAGAGAACATTTGCACACATCTTGTGCAGAGGTATTCACCCTGGAACTCTTGTTCCAGGTATTCATATATCTGACAAGATATGCACTGGGTGTGCATATCGTTCATACTGATTCGGTTATCTAACTCCCTCTGGCCTGTAGTTAACCTTTTTTTCTCCCTCAGTAAATTCTGGTGAATTAGGTGTACCTGCACTACATGTAGTTTTCTTATACCTGGACAACATTTTTCCATTCTTATAATAGCAAGAGATTTTCTATACACCATACCTTTACCTGTAACAGTAACTTTATTGTGTATCAAATCATATGCCCATGCGGGCTATCCTATATAGGAAAAAAGGATTGGACCTTTAAAGAGCACATGACGGCGCATACATCAACCATTGAGGTGGCTATCAATACGGGCACAAGTGAACAGGGCATTTTGCCAACACTGCTTACCCGATAGCAACATTAAAATACTGTATGATTGATCATGTCCCCACATACATATGGGGAGGTAATAGATCCCGCAAACTCCTACAGTGTGAGACCAGGTAGATTTGCTGTTTAGATACAGTGTTTCCTAAAAGTCTCAACAAACACCTGGGGCTTAGTGCCCTATGTCAGTTCTGAGTGTCTGCTCATAGTACTGTACTGTATTTGCTAGATCTATTTTATTGTGAGTTATGAGAGTGTATCTTGCGTAGTGATAACTATACCCCATATGCCTAAGTCACTGAATTAATGCCATATACTTATATTAATATATGTAAGTTTGAAGTGTCATGTATGGGATTCTGTGTTGCATTGTATTGTACTTCTCTTTGTGTATGTATTTGTTTATAGAATGTTGTCATGGTGATGGTACATGCACTATGTCAGTACCAGTGCACCAGAAGCAATGACGTAATTCCAGGCCACCACTGCCCAAGGATGCGGTCTGGGCCAGGGCAACCATTCACCGTGTGCTGCACATTTTATAAGGTAAGCATGTTTTCTGTAGCTGATGTCCTGATGAAAATGCTTATTAAATAGTATTGAAACATTGATGATTTACAGTAACAGCATAATGTATTTGTTGACCATTCACAGCATAATGTATTTTCTGAGGGCCTACAGTTCCTGCAGTGCAACTGCATCCCCAATAAATATATATATATATATATATATATATTCAATTTTCAGTAGGGAAGTACTCACCAGACTTGATTGTAGAAAGAAATACTTTTAATAATCACTCACAAGACCAAGTCATATTATGGACCTTTTTCAAGACCAAGCACAAGCTTTTGATCCCAGTAGCTGCATGACTTGGTCTTGAAAAAGGTCCATGCCAGGACCAATACATCAACCTCTGCATTTGTTTTGTGAGTGATTATTAAAAGTATTTATTTCTACAAGCAAGTCTGGTGAGTGCTTCCCTACTGAAAATGTATTATTATGTAGGCTTTGTTTTGCAACATTGCTCTCTGGAAAACAATGCACCCCAGCTGTTGAATATGCATGATTATTAAGAGTGCAACTTTCTCCACATACTATATATATATATATATATATATATATATATATAAATATATAGGTAAATATACCAATAGTTAATTGGAACCCCTGTGTTATTAAAGTCCAAAACTGTTCACATTAACATCAGTAATTATTGCTAAGTTGCGGGATGTAACAACCAAGATATTAAAATAACAAACGTCAACTGTGTTCCATTTGATCAATATATTTATTTAAAATGTATAAAATATAGTGATAACCATGTCCAATATTTCACAGAAACACTTTTTTACTCCTTCTGTTCTTGTAGATTGGCGGTCACAAATAGAAACAGATAACCCAATGCGTTTCGTCTCTTTGTCGAGACTTCATCGGAGGTACATCTTACTATAAGTGAGGCAATCATCAAAATCAGAAGTGGTTAAAATCTAACCAAATGGTCATAAGGTTCTTATATATGTGGCCCAATCACCTGGTTAATTCAAAATGGCATGAGATAAATCAGATACTAAGAGTAATTAGGTTCAGGGAAAATCTCCAATGTATTCAACCTCCTGGTAATACAATATGAGCTTTCCTATGGATCCAAGTATCTTCAGAGCCCACTGAATGGGTATTTAAGGTGAGCACTTTGTTTATGTTATTTATGTCCTAATTAAAATGCCGTAGGAATAAAGGTGGCTTTGAAAAGTTTTACCTCACACTGCTGACTGAATTGGAATTATTTGTGCATGGAGTGCAGCTTCAGATGGGTAATGTGTGTGTGCATGTGTGTGTGCATGTGTGTGTGCGTGTGCGCGTGTGTGTGTGTGTGTGTGTGTGTGTGTGAAAGAACCACGCTGCCATTGTCATTTATTGATACAATCTTCAGCAGTTATTATTGAAAACACAAATGTGGCACTAGTAAAAATTTTCCAGCAGAACAAAAGCTTGTGGTGAGATGTGGGTTTGCTACATAAGCTGGTTTCCTTTAATTTAAATTGTCACAGGTTTGTTTGCCACATGGATACAAAAGTTTGTTAGTCATTTAAACAGACTTGTATTAACTGCGATTGGATACATGTGAAATGTTACTTGACCTATATCGGATTACAATAATTGTTTATATGGACGTATATATATCAAATGTCCAGCACTCAATAAATAGATATATAGTCACTCAGGTATTGTAGTCTGTCTTGGAAAACTCTGTGTAAATACAATAGCAGCACAAGTGACAGGGTGAACCAAGCATTGTCATCAGGTTGTACAGAACAGGCTGGGTATGCGTGACCGGCAGTCAAAAGACCACCGATCACCATACCAACACCAGGATCCTGACTTTCAGATGCCAGGGGGTTGTGGGAGGGGGGGGGGGGTGGTAGGGAATGTGGGCTTGGTAGCTCACCAGATACACATATGACCCCAATAGTGCCTGATACATGTTGCCCCACAGTGCAAGATGCACATATGCCCCCACAATGCCAGATGCACAAATGCCCCCACAGTGCCAGATACACATTGCCCCACAGTGCCAGATACACATTGCCCCACAGTGCCAGATACACAAATTCCCCAGTGTCAGATATATATTGCCCCACAGGAGCAGATACACATTGCCCCCCCCCCCCCCCACAGTGCCAGATATACATTGCCCCATAGTGCCAGATACACAAATGCCCCCACAGTGTCAGATACACAAATGCCCCACAGTGCCAGATACACACTGTCCCAGAGTGCCAGATACACAAATGCCCCTACAGTGCCAGATGCACAAGTACCCCCACAGTGCCAGATACACATTGCCCCACAGTGCCAGATACACAAATGCCCCCACAGTGTCAGATACACAAATGCCACCACAGTGCCAGATACATGTTGCCCACAGTGCCAGATACACAAATGCCCGCACAATGCCAGTTGCTCAAATAAATAGTAACATAGTAACATAGTATCTAAGGTTGAAAAAAGACAATTGTCCATCGGGTTCAACCTATTTGTGGTCTCCTATGCACGATTATTTTGTATAAAATTTTGACTGAAGTTGCTGACTGCCGTTCCGATTAACCCCTCTTTTTTATAGTAACCATAGTGCTTGCCTATGCCCCGTAACCCTGGATATCCTTATCCCTTAGGAATTTATCTAACCCATTCTTAAAGGTGTTGACTGAGTTGGCCATTACAACTCCCTCAGGCAGGGAATTCCAAACACGTTTCGTCCTTACCGTAAAAAAGCCTTTACGACGTATTGTGTGGAATCTCCTCTCCTCTAACCAGAGCGAGTGTCCACGAGTTCTCTTTGTTGATCTAACCAAAAACAGGTCCTGCGCAAGATCTGTATGTTGTCCCCTTATATATTTGTAAATGTTGATCATGTCCCCTCTTAATCTCCTCTTTTCCAGTGTAAACATGCCTAGTCTTGCAAGCCTTTCCTCGTATTCCAGCGACTCCATACCCTTAATTAGTTTGGTTGCCCGCTTTTGAACTTTTTCTAGCTCCAGGATATACTTTTTGTAGTAAGGTGCCAGAATTGTACACAGTATTCAAGGTGTGGCCTCACAAGTGATTTATATAAACGGGAGTATAATACTCTCGTCCCTAGCATCAATTCCCCATTTTATGCATGCTAATATCTTATTAGCCTTCTTTGCTGCAGTCCTACTTTGGGTACTACTGCTTAGTTTGCTATCTATGAGGACACCTAAGTCCTTTTCCAGTACAGAATCCCCTAATTTTACCCCATTTAGTAGGTAGGTGTTATTTTTGTTCTTGTTACCACAGTGCATTACCTTACACTTGTCTGTATTGAAGCGCATTCTCCATTTCGCTGCCCAAGCTTCTAATTTAACTAAGTCATTCTGAAGCGACTCAGCATCCCCCTCCGCATTTATAACTTTACACAATTTGGTATCATCTGCAAAAATTGACACCATGCTCTCTAGACCTTCTGTTAGGTCGTTAATGAAAATATTGAACAATAGCGGTCCTAATACTGAGCCTTGCGGCACACCACTTAGCACTTCAGTCCAAGTTGAAAAAGATCCATTAACCACAACGCGCTGCTCCCTATTATCTAACCAGTTTTTGACCCAAGTGCATATAGTGCTTCCTAGCCCTAATTCTTGTAGCTTGTAGATAAGTCTCATGTGTGGTACAGTATCGAACGCTTTGGCAAAATCTAAAAAGATTACATCCACCTCTTTACCCTGATCTAGGTTTGCGCTTACTGTTTCATAAAAGCCAATGGTTTGACAGGATCTATCCTTCATAAACCCATGTTGATTCCTTTTAATGACCTTATTGACTTCAAGGAACTTCTGAATACTATCTCTTAGAATACCTTCCAAGACTTTCCCCACTATAGATGTAAGACTAACTGGTCTATAATTACCTGGTTCAGCTTTACTTCCCTTTTTGAATATAGGCACTACTTCCGCTATACGCCAGTCTTTGGGAACCATACCTGATATTACTGAATCCTTAAAGATCTAAAATAGCGGCTTTGCAAGTTCAGAATGAAGCTCCATTAGAACCCTTGGGTGAATACCATCGGGACCTGGTGACTTATTAATCTTTAAATGTTTTAATCGGTCACAGACTACTTCCTCGCTTAAATAAGTACCTATCAGTGGGATATTCTCATTACTGAGATTATATGTTAGTCCCTGAATTGGGTCCTCTCTAGTAAATACTGTTGAAAAAAACTCATTTAGTGTGTCCGCTATGTCATTGTCATTTTTGCTTAAGAGTCCCAACTTGTCTATTAAAGGGCCTATACTCTCCTTCTTTAATTTCTTGCTATTAATGTATTTAAATAATTTTTTGGGATTCGCTTTGCTTTCCTTTGCTACTAGTTTTTCAGTTTCTACTTTAGCCACTCTTATTTCCTTTTTGCATATTTTGTTACATTCCTTATAGTGCTGAAATGACTCTGCTTCCCCATCAGATTTGTATTTTTTAAATGCTCGCCTTTTCTTGCCCATAAGTTCCTTAATGTTTTTGTTAAGCCACATCGGTTTATGATTTTTATTCCTTTTTTTGCTGCGCGTAGGAATAAATTTGAGTGTATTTTTAGCTAGCAGGAAGTTTAGTACCTCCCATTTCTCCGTAGTATTTTTTCCTAAAAAAAACCCTTCCCGTTCAATATCCCTGAAAAATACCCTCATCTTATCAAAATTTGCTTTGCTAAAGTTTAGAGTCCTAG
This sequence comes from Pseudophryne corroboree, assembly GCF_028390025.1. Taxonomy (NCBI): domain Eukaryota; kingdom Metazoa; phylum Chordata; class Amphibia; order Anura; family Myobatrachidae; genus Pseudophryne; species Pseudophryne corroboree. The sequence goes on along the minus strand of NC_086444.1, from coordinate 220,048,922 downwards.
TTGAGCCAGTATAGGGCTGTTTATGAAAACTGATATTGAATGTGACCATATTGTGGTCGCTGTTTCCTATGGGTTCCCCTACTATAATACCTGATACCAAATCCCCATTGTTTGTTATTACCAGGTCTAAGATTGCATTGTACCTAGTTGGTTCCTCAATTAGTTGAACTAAGTAGTTATCATTAAGTGTGTTTAAAAACATATTGCCCCTAGCAGTATCACACGAATCGTTTTTCCAGTTTATCTCTGGATAGTTAAAATCTCCCATCACTACTATGTCTCCTACTCTTGCTGCTCTTTCAATTTGCTTTAGTAACAATTCCTCATCAGATGCGTTGATACCAGGCGGCCTATAGCATACACCCAATACTAACTTTTTTATTCCTTTTCCCCCGCATGCAATTTCTACCCATAATGTCTCGACAGTGTCTACAGTCCCCTCCTGAATATGTTCCCGTATATCAGGTTTTAAAAACGGCTTTACGTAAAGACACACCCCTCCACCCTTTTTATTTAGTCTGTCTCTCCTAAACAGTGTATAGCCCTCTAGATTGACTGTCCAATCATGAGATTCGTCCCACCAAGTTTCAGCAATGCCTATAATATCATACTGTTTGCTTGCTGCAAGTATTTCTAGTTCACCCTTTTTACCAGTAATGCTTCTGGCGTTTACATACATACAACTAAGATAAGTATTTTCCCTTGCGTTAGGGACATCTTTCACCTTATGTAGCAATGATGACCTGTAATCGTCATTGGTTAGTGCTTTGGTAAAATCTCTTTTAGTACCCATGTTAGTTACCTTACCGCCTGCTCTTACCCTCCCCCCAACTTCTCCCCCATTTCGTTTACTACCGCCATCCCCACTATTCTCACTGCATGACCCGTAGTTTCTAGCTAAACCCTCCCCCCAGGCTCCTAGTTTAAAATCTCCTCCAACCTTCTAACCATCCTTCCCCCCAGCACCGCTGCCCCCTCCTCAGACAGGTGCAATCCGTCACGACAAAAGAGATGGCGCCTGACTGAGAAGTCTGCCCAGTGTTCCAGGAACACAAACCCCTCTTTCCTGCACCAATCCCTAAGCCACACATTTACCTCCCTAATCTCCCTCTGCCTCCCTGGACTAGCACGTGGCACGGGTAATATTTCCGAGAATATTACCTTAGATGTCCTTGCCTTCAGTTTCTTTCCTAAGTCACTATAGTCTTTCTTAAGGACATCCCACCTTCCGCTAACTTTGTAATTGGTGCCAACGTGCACCAAGACCGCCAGGTCTTTCCCAGCCCCTCCCAATAATCTATCTACCCAGTCCGCGATGTGCCGTACCCGAGCACCCGGGAGACAACAGACTGTACGGCGATCACGGTCCCGTTAGCAGATTGCCCTATCTGCCTTCCTGATGATAGAATCCCCTACCACCACCATCTGACTAAGTACCTCACTATCTTTTATCCCAACCGCGCCAGAGGGACCGCTCCTCTGGATGCTAGAGGGAGCAGTCTCCTCCGGCACCGTCATTTCTTCATTATCATCCTCCGATTCCTCGTCCAGTCGGGCAAATTTGTTTGGGTTTGATAGTTCAGAGATGTCGAGCCTCCCCCTCTTTTTCTTCCTTCTAACTGTGACCCAGCTGGCTACCTGATCATCATCCTCTTCTACCAGTGACCCCTCCTGCAACTCCTCCACTGTTCTGTCTAAACTTCGCTCGAGATTGTGAATCTCCCTCAGTTGCGTAACGGTTTGCTCTAGATCAGTTACCGGGGCTTCCAGGGCAGCCGTTCGCACACACCTCGTGCAGATGTAATCACACTGGGCCGGTAGCTCCAGGTGTGCATACATCATGCATGACATGCACTGAGTGAGGTCCCCAATCACAGCCCCTCCCAGATTGTTTGTAAGGTCTAACTCCCTGTTACTCTCAAAGAAAAAACAGCAAAAATAAAAAGTAGTAGACAAACAATCTCACTTATACAATAATTAAGCTGCCTTATACTGATCTATCTTTGTGCGGTTCTTGGTCCTTCACTTTTATGCAGCCGTAGTACTCTCTTCTGCGGCACCTATACTCCACTTAGCAGTTGTTCCAGCTCACTGCACCTCCTTTTTACTCAGCTTCCAGCTACTGCTAAAAAAAAATTAAAAAAAAAATGCCCCCACAGTGCCAGATACACAAATTCCCCAGTGTCAGATATATATTGCCCCACAGTGCCAGATACACAAATGCCCCCCACAGTGCCAGATATACATTGCCCCACAGTGCCAGATACACAAATGCCCGCCGATCACCATACCGACACCAGGATCCTGACTTTCAGATGCCCGGGGTGATTAGTGCAATGAAGCCCCTTGCGGGCTCGGTAGCTCACAAGGGATTACATTCCAACTCTATCGATGTCGCGGACACCCATGAGTGGGAATAATCACTGTTAGTCAGTGGTGCAAGTAGAAAAAAATGTCTTATAGGTACTGTGTGTTAGCGCAAAAAATGGGTCTGGCCAAATGCCACATGGGGCGTGGCCAATGAAAATGGGAGTGTGATACACATATGGGGTGCCAGATACACATATGACCCCAATAGTGCCAGATACACATTGCCCCACAGTGCAAGATGCACATATGCCCCCACAATGCCAGATGCACAAATGCCCCCACAGTGCCAGATACACATTGCCCCACAGTGCCAGATACACATTGCCCCACAATGCCAGATACAAAAATTCCCCAGTGTCAGATATATATTGCCCCACAGTGCCAGATACACAAATGCCCCCCACAGTGCCAGATATACATTGCCCCACAGTGTCAGATATGCAAATGCCCCAATGTGCCATATCCACAGTGCCAGATACACATTGCCCCACAGTGCCAGGTACACAAATGCCCCACAGTACCAGATACACAAATGCCCCCACAGTGCCAGATATACATTGCCCCGCAGTGCCAGATACACAAATACCCCCACAGTGCCAGATACACATTGTCCTACAGTGCCAGATACACATTGCCCTACAGTATCTCAAATGAGGTGCCGCTTCATTAGCCAATCAGAGCTCATGGACTGGCAATCAGGATCCATGGATACCGGTCCGTGAGATCTGATTGGTTTGGAAACTGGTACCTTATTGAGATTCACCCCATCGCCGCCTCAGCCGCAAGAGACCGGACATCACAATCATTTGGGGGACAGGAGAGGCGCTACACTCTCCTCCTCTCACACAGTGACAGCAGTGGGATGCAGGTATGGTGGATGGGCAGGCGGTACGGCGTACCGGCTGGGAATTTCTTACAGATACACCGTACCGCCCTGTACCGCCGTACTTGCAACATGCTGTTAGTCAGCATGCCAACTGTCGTGACTGCAAGGGGGCAGGATACTGGCATTGGTATTGTGCCTAAACTTAACCCTCCCTCTCCGGTATCTAACCCTAACCTTCCCATCCCTACACCCTAATCCCCCTTCTAATGTTTAATCCTAACCTCTCCTCCCCCCTACCCAGCGGCAGGACACAAGCGCATCCCACTTAGAGGATGTTCGGGATTCTAGGCATTGGTATTTTGACACAGGGATGTCACGATCCAGGTAATTTCTCATCAGTATTTACCTTCCAAATGCCTCCTGAGACTGGCCCAGCGTTCCAAGCCTGGATTCCATCTGCGCTGTCTGCGTGCAGCGCGCTGCATTCCATTCCCTTAAGTCTCGTCCCTGTGATCCCGGCAGCGCTGTCATGGCAGCATCACTGTTAAAACCCACTTGCTCTAAAGTATGGCATCTACTGCCCTCCGCAGCCTCTACCACCATTACTGCTGATTACCACATGCAAGTTACAGTCTTTCCCTCCAAATTCAAACATGGGTGCAGCCATGTTTGTTCACATCACATGTTATTCTACAGCCTATCCGCTGCACTCTGGACTCTGCCTAATTATCCAGCCAATGCCTGCTCACCAGCTGGAATAAATATCCTGTTCCAGGGCTGGATAATCATCAGTGCTTTGGTTGTCTAACCCTGTACACATGTATCTCCTGTTTGTGGATTCTACAGCTTGTTTCTCCAGGTATTCCAGCTCCTGTGATCCAGCTCCACTAAGAGACTTGCACCAGCTACCATCCAGCGGAGCAGCCTGACTTCTGCAGTGTTCCAGCATTGTTCCTGGTTATCTCCTGCGATCTGACACCGGCTTCCTGCTCACAGCGTTGGTCTTACTTCACCTCCAGCGGTGTCCTGTTATCGCACCTTGCTTCCATTCTCTGCAGCATCGCTCTCTATGCTCCATGGTGTGTTCATCATGGGTTTCCAGCTTTCTACAGCGTGCATGTGTCACTAACCACCGTCCAGCAGTGCCTGCATCATCTCCAGCATTATTCTACATCACCAGCTGTACTCCGATATATCGCTCTGCATCAGTGACCACACAACATCGAACCACAGTCTCCATCGATGCTCACCATCAGACTCCAGCTTCATTGTTGAGCTCAGTATACCTCTTGTGCTATCCGATTCCATCCAGCATTCTCTGCAGTTCTACCAAGTATCATATCTACTACTGTGCACCTGTATTTACCCAGCCTCTGTGTATCATCTGCTGGGCAGTATCAGCTTGTTTCTTACCTCAGCAGTTAGCTGTGGCATACGGACTTCCTAGCTCCGGATTTGGCAAGGATTATTACATTCTGTTCTGCAAAGCCACAGCACTTATTACCTCTGTGCTTCTAGGAACTGTACTGTGATATCTCTCTGCACATCTACTATTGAAGTTACTGCATAACCAAAGTGTCTATACTGTATGTTCAATAAACTAACTTTTGCTTACAACTCCGTTGTCATGGTCACACCTTCGGGCAGATGGTACTAGATCTCCTGCATGTCTAGGAACCCAATCCTACCTCCACAGTTCACCTACACGCCAGCCCCTACACCTGAGGCTTTCCCACGTCAGCCTCAGCCCTCAGTTGTGACACGGAAATCCCACTGCTGTCAACATTTTGATGTTGGTATTCTGCCTACAAGTGGGGATTCCGGCATCAGTATTTTGACCACCAGGATCCCACTTGGCGGCATTTTAACTGTGTCCTATATATATATATATCTTATGCAAACAGATAATCACTAATGATCAGATCAGTTTAGAAAAATATTAACTGGATTGTTCTCATTAAGTCTACAGGGTGCAATAGTATTCAGTCTTTTAAATCCATTTTGCCTCAAGTTTTTTTTGAGGAGTAAGTAGTAATCACCACCCCTAAGTGGTTTTGGGACATGATTGATAATCCTGCATAGCAATGTGGAGTCTTGGTATCCAAATAGCACATGTTTTGTAAAAGGTTTATCAGTTAAACCCAAATTATATGCAGCCCGAATAGAGGTTTGATGGTTAGCCATCTGATCACGAAATGGGCATTTTGTTAACCTGAGATAGTATAGTCTGCAAGTATATGTCAGAAAATAAATTACATATTGGCTAGTACATCATAATTTATGCTTGATGGCAATCCATACGCCACTATGTGGATTTAAGAACGAACTACTGCATAACACTGAGTGGCATGTAACACAGTCCATATATCAGAAACACCAAGTTTTACCAGGATTCAGCCACTGTGCAGATCTTTCACTGGGTCGCATGGTGGGGCACATCAGTATTGGCATGATTATTTAAAATGAATAAACATAAAGACAGTAAAATACTAAATAATAGGAACATAGGTTCAATTGTTCAGAATAATAAATGCAGCAGTATATAGTATCACTGTGATACTAAAAAATATAAACCAGTGGCAGTACCTGGACTTAGGTGAATAGGAGAGGAAGTGAAAGATAAAATAAAGACGTTTCAGGATGGTGGCTTGAAGCAGTGATAGAATAGGTGAAGGGTTACAGATATTGGTCAGGTAGCAGGGGAGAACAGTTTTTGTAAAAGGTTGATGCGATAGTGTTCAGAGACAGTATATTTAGGGTAGAAGTACATATTAAAACAGATTAATAGCACAGCAGATATTCTGCAAAAGAAATTAATAAAGAGTAATAATAATAATAATAATAATAATGCAAAAATAAGTAGAGTTAGCAGGTTAAGGGATATTTGAATTGGGTATAAAGTAGTATTCTGCTAGTGCAGTCCTTGAGAACTGGTGAGCGGGCCAAAGTCTAGTTAAAATCTAGTCAAAATCAAGTCCAATATCCAGGTACATCACTTTGTGCTTGAAATTACTTTTTGAAAATGCAGTTTGTAATAATGTTCTTAAATAAGGGTCACTGAAAACTGTTGTTGAGAGAAGGAGTGCTAAACAATAGGAACAGCAGGATAACCAGTATACTGTAGGGGAAATGAACTCACAGTTAAAGAAACAATGATTCTTCAGAGAAGGAGAGGTAGATAAGATCACAGTGCAAAGCACTGGTGGGAAAAGCAGAGCCAGTGAGATACTGTAGGAATACATTAGAATTACCTGTAGAGACACTGTAGAAAGGGGGTCACCTTGCACCAGAAAGTACTTCCCAGGTCTGCAGCCAAAGAGATTGTTGTGCTTCCCTAAAAGCCCTAATGTATCAAAATGAAGGCAATAAAGTCAGTAACTAGTCTGTAGATGAATAAACTCATGAGGTTAACCTTAGTAGTTGTAAGCAGTGCCACTGCTTTGAAGCCCAGAGGCTTATAGGGGCCTGTATACCTGTTATAAAGTTGCAGACCAATTTCCCATATTTGCCTGCTAAGCAATTGGGTCTGATCCATTGCCCAACCTGAATTGTGTGACATTACGGGGGTAATTCAGAGTTGATCGCAGCAGCATATGTGTTAGCAGTTGGGCAAAACCATGTGCACTGCAGGTGTGGCAGATATAACATTTGCACAGAGAGTTAGACTTGGGTGGGTTATTTTGTTTCTGTGCAGGGTACATACTGGCTGCTTTATTTTTAAACTGCAATTTAGATTTCAGTTTGAACATAAACCCCACCCAAATCTAACTCTCTCTGCACGTTATATCTGCCCACCCTGCAGTGCACATGGTTTTACTCAACTGCTAACAAATTTCAACTCTGAATTAGGCCTTACATTCTCAGTGAGAGGAGTGTATAGTGGATGTTATAATGGTAAGAGGCCACTGCAATGTTGCATCATTTGAACGGCAGGCCACTGTAATTTGGTGCAAAATGAATTGGACGGCACTGTAATGTGTTATAATCTGATCTGGTCAATGTAATGTGGAGTGAACCAAAATGTTACATAATAAGAACCTGGGTACTTTAATGTGGCATTGTAAAAAATGCAGGCACAATAGTGTGGCATAATATGAACAATAATAATTATAAACAGGGAGCGCAATATTCATACATTTATTATAAAAGATAGTAATTAAAAATCACAATATATTCTCAGCATGTAAAAAATAGTGAACACACTTAATACTGGATTAGACCATCAAAGAGTTACCAGTGTCCAATTCTCAGTGTTAGAAAAACACTTTATCAATGGTTATGTATGTAGTCACACCATATGCTGTTTAGCTCTGATCCCACTCTTTATTATATGCACATCGGTACAATGTTACACCTCCAGTAAGGCTGCTGTAATTAGTGTTAAAAACACAATTCGATCTTTAAGCACTGTGGAGGAGAAAACCGTCTATTTAGAACAGTTCTACCCGGCAAAGTTCAGATGAGTACTAGACGATGCGTCTCATAATTGCCGTATAATTAATGCTTGGTTCTCACTCTTTTATGATCTGTGAGTCAGCACTGTGTTCCACCTACAATATACTTGCCACCATTACTGTTATGAGAGACAGTTCAGTTCTTAAATGCTGTATGAATGGTAGCTGTCTGCTAACAAGCAGTTCCACTTGCAAGACCGAGGTATTGGTATGAAATGTCATTCTTTGTTACCCTTTTGGTCTCCAGCTGCTCGCGGCTCCAGTACCTTAGTTGTAGATGATACGGCAAGGAGAGAGGGCACTTTCTCTGGTGTAGAAGTGGCAAGACCAGGTTAATGATGGTCATATCCAGTAAGCGGTAATTAAACCTTAACGCGTTTCTCCATTTTTAGGTTATTAACGGTTTCATCAGAAGGGATTTTTCCTTTGTGGATCACAGTCCATGTAACTAAGCTCACATCCAATCAGAGTAGTGCTTTAATTATGTTATACAGGTGTGTTATTCAGGTGTGTTCACATAAACCACTTTTTTAATTATTTCATTCTTTTATCTTATAAAATAGTGAGCAGTTTTAACAATATAGATACACAAAAACACTTTTATAGCATATCAGCATTAAAAACATTCACATACTGTATATTACAATAAATAAAGTTCTGTTTTATGGAAACACATGTCTTTTTTCAACATAATCTCCTAAGACATTTCTAGCTATAAATAAATCAACCAGTTCTATTGAGAGCCATATGATTCTCATAGCCTAATGGTTAGCTCTCTGGACCAACAAAGTACAGATTACAGATAATAAGATAAAAGAATGATTTATTTTAAACTATGTGGTTTATGTGAACACACCTGAATAACACACCTGTATTACATAATTAAAGCACTGCTCCAATTGGATGTGAGCTTAGTTAAATACATGGACTGTGAGCCACAAAGGAAAAAAATCCTTCTGATGAAACCATTAATACCCTGAAAATGGAGAAACGCGTTAAGGTTGAATTACAACCATCATTAACCTGGTCTTGCAGCTTCTAAACCGAAGAAAGCACCCTATCTCCTTGCCATATCATCTACATCTAAGATGCCAGAGCAGCGAGCAACTGGAGACCAAAAGGGTAATAAAGAATTACATCACATACCAATACCTCGGTCTTGCAACTGGGACTGCTTGTTAGCAGATGGCTACCATACATACAGCATTCAAGAACTGAACTGTCTCTCATAACATTAACTGTGACAGGTATATTGGAGGTGGAGCACAGCACTGACTCACAGAACATAAAAAGGTGAGAACCGAGCATTAATTATATGGCAATTATGAGATGCACCGTCTAGTACTCACCTGAACTTTGACAGATAGAACTGTTCTAAATAGACGGGTTTCTCCTCCACAGTGCTTATAGATCGAATTGTGTTTTTAACACTAATTACAGCAGCCTTACTGGAGGTGTAACATTGTACCGATGTGCATATCATAAAGAGTGGAATCAAATCTAAATAGCATACGGTGTGACTACATACATAACCCATTGATACAGTGTTTTTCTAACACTACGAATTGGACACTGTTAACTCTTTGATGGTCTAATCCAATATTAAGTGTGTTCACTATTTTTTACATGCTGAGAATATATTGGTATTTTTAATTACTATCTTTTATAATAAATGTATGAATATTGCGCTGGTGCATTATAAAATGGCATCATTTGAACTGGAGGGCACTCAACTGCGGCACAGCTTGAACAGGGGGCACTGTAATGTGGCATAATATGCACTGGGGATACTGTATGTCCTAATATGAATTGTGGATACTGTGTGATTGCTGAATAATTCTATGGTTTTCAGTTGGTGACATGGCAAGAAAAAATTGTGACGTGGGGCATCACAATTAAAATTGCACCTAGGGTCCACGGGCATTTATTATGCCACTGTAAACACAATGAAATGTTATGTTTGCTTTTGTTTTATTTTTTTGCACAATATCTATCATTTTATTTTTGTTTGTGCTCCCTCTGTTGCATATTGCTTCATATAGTCTTGTTGCACTTTGGCACATTCAATAAACATTTTTGATTCATGTTTTCTGTTGCATCAGAGTGCCACTTACAGGTGCCACTTTTAGAGCTTTTCAAATCTTACCTATGAGGCTCACAAGATGTTGGTTCACATGGCACTACTGAGTAAATAGCTTTAATGAAAATACTAGATATTTTCATGGCATATTTTAATGTTTCATTTTTCTGAGTAAAAAGTTTAAAATTGCTTAAGAATAAAACTAATAAAGACATAGAAATCTAAAAGATTGTCTAAATACAAACAATTCATGAAGATTGTAATTAAACCATATTTAGATTTTTTTTCAAATTAATCTTTTCCTATAGTGATTTAATGATTGAAATTAGTCTTTCACACCTGTGCCTCAGTGCTGACATACACGTTGGGCATGACTCCCAGTGTGATATATAAAACCATAACCAGCTGATGTACCAACATATTCATCGAAGCATGAACATCTTGTCATTACTGATATGAAAAACGTACATCATCCTTTAACTGTGCTGATGATCTCTCTTGTTGTCAGTAATATTTTATGTTAATATAAACAACAGATGTATTAGAATGGCCAATACAAAATTCAAATACATAAAGAGCTACAATCATTTGGGGATTGTTTTATAAAGAATGAATTTATGAAATGTATTTTACTGGGGTGGGAGAATGCAAATCCATAGTCAAGTGAATGATGATAGAGTAAATGCAAAACCCTGAAACTTATTTACATTCTTTCTGAGCAATCTTTTATTTTATTTTTTTAACTGTAATTTGGAAGTTAAGAAGTGTAAAACAACTTGAAGGTTTGTACTAAATAAAAATGTGCAGAATATTAAATACAAGTTTCAAATTAGCATTTATAATAAATGTATTTTCATTTTCTTACCCTTTATTTACATTGGCCTAATGTCATGCAACCAAGAATCTATCTTTGAAGAACATGGTTATTTTCTTTAATGTGCATTTTATTGGATGTGCAATCTCTCCCTCCTTGTTTTACTTTTCCTGTTGTAGTTGTTTAAATAGTTTTACCTCTTTTAGTCCAGATGTTTGTCTCCCCATATAACCAGACCAGTTTTCCCTGTTACTAAATCATTTACTTTTACCACAAGTTCTTTCAGTTCTCTTTTACTGTCTTTTCAGGACAATAATTATTGTGCTACAGACATAGGCATGACACTGAAAATTACCAAGGACCTATTTTGAGAAGAGAGGGAGCTGTGATCAGTGCTGTGCTAGTGTGACTAATGCCAAGTGGGCATATACACCCCCTACACTATGAGCCAAATGTCTCCCTAAATTCATAAAAGTAGAAAAATAAAACTTTAATACAGTATTTATGATTTATGGCAGACCATGTGGTCAGTTGGGCACTGGCCAACACCATGCTATCATGATGATAGGCCCAGTTTTCTGCAGAGGCATGGTGTTGTAGTCCTATTCTTCCCATTGTTAATCTGGTCCTGGCAACAGAACTTATTGCTCTAAATAAATAAGGCCTTTTATTGTTGTTGTTCTTTTAAAGAAAAGCATAATGACTTTTACATGCTGCTTTTTATATATTAAAAATAGCATAACCTAGAAACAAATACAGTACACAATACAATTTTATATTCTATTGTTATATCATATGTTTTATGCATATTGCATATTTATATTTCAGAGCTAAGGAAACAAATTACCCCAATGATCATCTTTCAGGACACCTGTAGCCCAGTGATTCCAAAACTTTTTGGATTCATGGTGCCCTAGAGTATCAACATTTTTTTCATGGCACCCTCAGCCAGAAGTTTCTTATTGAGAAACTCTGCAATCATTATTAAATTAAGTAAATTGTTCTTATACGTCATCATTCAGTTATGTTGTGATAGACAGGGTTGTGCTTCTGTTTGTCCACATATTTTAGACTGTCAGCCACCAGCTCTGGTTTACCCTATCTCAAGGACCATAAAATGCTTGATTTGGCCCTGGTTTTACCAACCCATGGCACACCTGAATGGGTCCCTCCACATCCAAGGACGCCACAACACCAAGTTTGGGAACCAATGCTGTAATCTGTTTATTGGCAAGATTAAAAATATGGAAGAAAATGCTGAAGGAAAGTGCAAAAGCACATAACTACTATTATTATATGAGAGTGAACACTCCCCAACATTGCCCCCAAAATCATGCCCTGATCCGCCTAAACCATAAGCATAACTGTATGAGAATACACTTCATCTACACCAATTTTGTTTAGACCTGCATTGTAATGCAAAGAATGTTGCTGGTTACAACCAAATATTAATATAAAAACTGAAATCAACTCATACAAGCATCCCCCATTTCTCATCTGATCTCAGTATTTTTTTACTACTTGAGTTAACATTGTTTGCATTTTTTCAATGTATTTTACTTCAATTTACTAATGCCTACTAACATCCTCTTTTATTTTTCACACCCACCCCTCTTATTAACTCACTTCTTCCTCCCTCTCAACTTAATTCATTTTCAGTTCTGCCTCCAACTGTTTATTCACTTTCTTTAGACTGTAAGCTCTCAGGCATTGCCCTCTTCTCTCTGGTCCTTCCCCTTTATATGTCTTTACCAGTGGTCCTTGTCTTTGTTATTCTCCATTGTCTGAGATCTGATACTGTTTGCTAATAAGAAGGGTACATGAACATTGTGAGCTGTTGTACTTTCCCCCTATTACTTACTCCTGTAAGGTATAGTGAGTTTCCCTCCCTTCCAACCAGTGTGGGTGATTTTTGTGCACTATGTTTATGCTGTATACTTGATTTATTTTTATTTCTATACCAGATATTATGATGTGTACATTTTGTGGCACCTAATGAATATAAGATAATAATAAATATATACAGTACTGTATATGTGTTTGTAAGATACCAGTGTAAACCTAAAACAGTGTGTGAGACACTTGAGACTATCAGATTTCAGTGCCAAATGTATCCATAGCTCCTAACCAATTAGCTATCCCTATGGATCACACATCTCTAGTAAAAAGAGTATACGTCTGTGGGGCAGGCTAGTGGAGTATGTTTAAAATAAGCATTTTATTTGTTATGAGGGTACAATGTTTACCCAATGTATTGTATTTCTGCTTATGGACAAATAAACATAAACAATTGTCATAAAAGAATATAAGTACTTTAATAACTGTTTATACAAATAAAGATAAACAATAACTATTCAAGTGTTTCACTCTACCACAGATTGTTTTCAGGTCCTTTCCTTATCTATTTTATATACATCCTTGTAATGCCCAAGCCTACACATCATGTATTTCTATGCATGCCTTGTTCAGCCTGTTTATCCACTGCATATGTTTCATCAAACATGAATTCACTTGTGGAATGGCTTGTAGAAAATAAATGCAAAGCCAGCAAATTTTTACTGAGGTTTACAAAAGTATCTATAACTAAAGATAGTTCTGGTTTAAAAATAATCACAAACCCAGAAACATTCCATGGACGAATATTACATTTATTATAGATTATCTCAAGTTCAAAATATATATACTTTTAAGCAGAATAAGGGTTCATCGGCATAGGGGTGGTTACGTTTCCTAATATTGCAGCAAAACAATAATAGTGTCCCCTATCAAATACTGTACATGTAACCAGCTTCAATGTTAAAAAATGCAGCTGCTCTTTCGATATTGGAAACCTTCAGTACCAGAAAGGGTGCTCTAAGCAATTCATTAAAAACACACTCTGAAATAGTAATCTGATGTTGGGAGATCTCTGGTATATGACACTCCCTTATGAATTAATGAGCTTTTGGCTCATCAACATTTGGTTGATTGATACTGAGGATAACCTACTGAAATATAGAAAATAAAACCATGGCTTAAACAGGCCAACAATTTAGGGATATTTCTAGCTATACTTCTGCCACTGCCAATTTACAAAGAGACTTTGCCCAACCATGAGCAATAAGCCATTCACTCAGTTAAACAGAGTAAACTCTTATGATAGGGTCATCTGGTCACAGTAGGTGGGCCAATAATTTTGTCCAAAATTATGCTAAGTACCTCAATTTTACTCCATGTTAATTACAGACATTATTATAAATGTTCTGATTAGCAGTGTTCTTAGTATTTAGAGGCATTGGGTATGGGTTATCGGCATCCGTGATCCCGGCGGTCAGTATACCGATGCTGGGATCCCAGCTGCCAGAATGCTGGCAGGGGGGAATGCGCAATGAAGACCCTTGCGGGCTCACTGCTCTCTCCACAGTGGACACCCATGAGTAGGAATAGTCATGGGCTCCCTGTCAGCACTGTGGTGGTCATGATCCCGGCGTCGGCATGCTGACCGCTGGGATACCGAAGGCCGGGATGGTAACCGCATCACATTTATAGCGTGTGTCTGCATTTTCTCTTTTTTCTGTGTAGCACTACAAGATTCAGCATGGTAGCACCTATTATTATGTTTGGAATTAAGGTGTACAGTCCAGCCCCTCCCCACTACCATAAATTCTTATTACATTTTTTAACACCATTTTATTTTCTCCATTTTCTTTCTTTTTTATGCCTACTTTCATTCCATTTTTCATTTTTTACTCTTTTATTCCTGCTTGTTTAGCAGCACAGTTGATGAAGTGCTTAGCATTGCTGCCTTGCAGTATAAAGGTTTTGGGTTGAGTTCAATTCTCACCATGGCCCTGTCTGTGTGAACTGTGTATGTTCTTCCGTGTTTGTTGAGTTTCCTCCCACAATTCAAAAAAGGTTAATTGGCTCCTGACAAATATTAACCATAGTGTTTATGTGTGCACATGTGGTAGGAAATATAGATTGTAAGCTATACTGTGGCAGGTATTGATCTAAATGACTGAATATTCTCTAAAGTGCTGTGGAATATGTGTGCTCTATATAATTACTAGTTTCCAGTTATTTATATAGCTCGCACATACAGTATTCCGCAGTGCTTTACAGAGAATATTTGGCCATTCACATCAGTCCCTGCCCCAGTGGAGCTTACAATCTATATTCCCTATCACATGTACACACAGACACATTCACTCTAGTGTTAATTTTGTTGGAAGCCAATTAACCTACCAGTATATTTTTGGATTGTGGAAGGAAACCGGAGTACCCAGAGGAAACTGACACAAGTATGGGAAGAATATACAAACTCCGCACAGTTAGGGCCATGGTGGGAAACAAACCCATGACCTCAGTGCTCTGAGGCAATATTGCTAACCATTACACCATCCGTACTGCCCTATATGAATAACTGTAAATATATATTTTTTTTCATTTGTAATCATCACTTGTAAGAGCAGAGATTCTTACATGACATTTTATATAGGTTCTTCTCTTATCATTGATTAGCTGAAGGTTTCAACCAAAAATATTTTTCCCCAGCAGCTCCCATTTACTGTACTGTTTCTAGCTAACTACATTGAAGTTGATAAGATGCTTTCCATACAATGTTTTGGATTGGATTAAAGTTTTTAAGTGCCATTAGAGACTTTTAACTGATCAGTCTGCAGCATGACATGGCAAGTGCAACACATTACAAATAAAATTGGTCATGTTAATTCTGCTAAAATAGACAACGTGAATGAGCATTTTTAAAAAATCTGACACAGAGATGGAACAATTTTCTCTTCTTTAGTCACAATATTGCTTTGGGATAAAAAAAAAGAATTGAAAATGGCTTAACTGACAATTAAGGTGAATGCTCTACCTTATTGAATTGTTATTATTTAATATGAAGGGTGTTTCCTGTAATATGGTTTATATTCTAGTTAGTACTAATGTCACAAATAAGGGTCATAAAATGTCACTTACTTCAAGGACGAGATAAACACAAGAGTTTCTAGGCACTTTTGCACTGTTGACCAAGCAATAGCTATGCAGATTAGTTTGTGTTAAACTCAAGAGAATGTGATGGCAACTATGATTAAATGTGACTGAAACAGTTATGCAAAACATCAAGCTGTTTCCTAAATCTACAGGGAGCAAAAAGTATATCTGCATACATATAACACTACAAATGCAAACCATTAGAATGAATAATATTACCCAGAGGAAGTGTGAATGCAAAGCAAAATAGTTCCTAAACAGAGCACAGACATCATCTTCAGCTTGCTGCCTTTTTAAGAAACTGTAACCAGCTTATTGTAGACTACCAAAATGCAATTTCTATTTAGCAATTAATGAAAATGGTTGAAAATGTCAAAATGTTATAACCATGTGCCATGAGTAAAAAAAACTATGGCAGAAATGCTAAAACAGATTTTCCTACTCAATAAATCAATAATCGTGCATAAAGTACTCTACTACTATATAGTCCTTTGAAAGTACTGTAGTTACAATGATAGTACTATTTTTAGCAAATTGTGTAATTTAAATATAACATTTCCTCAAGTATTTCTAAAACAAAAAATTGTGGATAAGAATAGCTGATTTGCCATACAGTAATTTAGCAGTTTATTCTTAATAGTCCTATAACTCAAAATGTCTTAGATTTTATACAGCAATAACCTATGCATAAGTAGAGTATGTTCTAATTTCATGTTTTATAATTATTTACCAAATTGCATTTCCTTCTTTTTTCAGTGAGGGTAGTAAAGTTATTAAAATGTGGTGTTCAGTAAATGGCCCAATCTTTTATTGAATAAAAACTGGGGCATTGATGAAGCTTGGCAGATTATAAGGCTGAATATTGGAATGAACATGTTTGGAGTATCTGACTTCTGCACCATGTACCGCTTAGGCACACTTGAGTTCAAGTGAGGTGGGAGTTCATGTAACATTTGAGGGCATTTGGTGCATTTTAGGGTTAGTAAGAATACTCTGTAATGTGCTCAAATAGCCAGAAAATATGTTGATGAAATTACAGTATGTTGGCACTTTACTTCTCTTTCCTCAGAACCCCTGCAAGATAAGAAAAAGCCACAAACAGTTCCACGCAACCTCTGTAGGACATTGGTGAGAGTTTGTCCAATGCTTACCATTTCTTGAATAAAAAAGAGAGTTTTTATGAACTCTTTTGCAAACTCAAGTACTTGTGTTACACACTATTATTGCACTTTTGTCATTTACATATTTTCTGGCTATTTGAGCACATTACATAAAGAATGCTATCAGAAGGATTATAAACCCTTATTGATCAAAGAATGCACAGAACCACCCCCTTCTCTCCACATACTACCCCTGAGGGGCCCTGTTGAAAGGCTCCTGGTGTTCATGGCTGCATACAGTATCTTTGTTTTCAATATCTGTTCTCCTAAGGAACCTGGCACCAGTCATCCACATATCCATACTTTTTTCTTACTCTGTTTATTTTACATTTTACATTTTTTACATGTTCTTACTGTTTTTGTACATTACTAGTTTATTGTCATTAATTTATTTATTTGAGTAAAGATACTGTCTTATTTTATTACTCAAAGTACAGGTAATCTGCAGCTCTTTTGTTGGCATGGGCGTAGCTACCATAGGTGCAGGCAGTGCAGCTGCTATGTGGCCCAGAGCTAAGAGGGGCCCACCTTCCCTGACAAAGTTACATTTGTTATATACAATTTTCATCATTGGGTGATACATACAAACTTTTGCCTTGGGGTCTGCAATATATCTTGGTATACCCTGGACCTGCTCATTGTAATGTGGTATAAAATGGACTGGAGGACATTATATTGTTACATAATATGAACTGGGGGCACTATAATGTGGCATAATATAAACTTGGGGCACTATGCTGTAATGGAAATTGGGGGTACTTTCATGCATAATTTGTACTGGCAGCAGTACAATGTTATGTAATGTGAACCAGGGCACTACTATGGTTCAGAAAATGAACTAGGACACTATTATGGGGCATAGAATAATCAACTGCTATGGACAGGAATCTCTCTAGAAGCACTGAGACAAGGGCCCTTTCAATATGTTGCTCTGGGGCCCACAAAGTTCTGACTACGCCCCTCTTTGTTGGCTACAGTGTTGTAGACATTTGAGCATATGAGTTTTGCCCATCACTTATGTAAAGTTACTAAAAGTAAAGCTTTTTTAATTTGTTAATCGAATTAAAACATTATTACAATTTATTTTCTCCTTATATGAAGCAAACCTAATTTCTTTAAAGGTTTGACCTTATTTGTTTTATAGCATCAGCATATTTTGCATTGTTTTACAACTGGGAACAATCAGAGTAATAAAACAATGCTTTGTATAAACAGGCATACAAAGTAGCAAGTAATAAAATAATAAAATAGGTAGAGGTAAACCGGAGAAGTTAACGACCATATACATAGAAATTGCAATATTTGTGATCATTTTGTAATTTAAAAAAAAAAAAAAAATAGATTACAAAAAATCAGAGTCCTACTTTGTGTTGAAAAATAATTATAATTTTTAACACTTACATTCTAATAAAAGTAAAAGTAGTAGAAGTTGTAAAAGTAAGTAAACTAGTAAAAGTAGGTAAACTAGTAAAAGTAAGTATATTGCCATAAAATAGAGCAATTATACAGGCATTGTCAACAACCAAAGGAACCAATAATCACAATGTGGGTCTTCTTGAATGGCCAAAAACATTTATTAAATAACTTTGTGTGCAATGTTGAAAGTCTGCTTGAGATGCATAGAAAACATTTAAATGGAATATGTCAATTTTGGAAAGATAATACTCTTAATGACCTCCCATACCAAACAAAGAGGATGAAGTGTCTCAGAGCTTAGTTGTCTTATCAATCTCATGGGTAAATGTTGCATTGTATAAAATCATGAATATCAGTATTAATATACAAATACAAATATGTGAATTTGTTATGAGCTAATTGGAATCTGGACAGTGTCATGGGCTCAAGTGAAGTTGAAGGACCTTCTGCAACATGTGAAACTCAGGAGGATTACTCTGTAATCCCCAAAAGTAAACCAATAGAAAAGTTAAACAGTAGACTATCGCTTACACAAAGAGAGAGCTTAGTTTCTATCAAGCCAACCAAAATTCTACTATGCTCAGATGAACGCCATAAAGCTATGGCTATTAGCTTAAGAGTAATAGCAAACAGATAAGAAGGAGACATCTATCCATCACCTGAGACATGTGTGCAGTGATTTGTGTATAAGGTTTGTAAACAAAAGTGACAAAGTCCCCTGGGAATCCAAGTCTGTGAAGATATACAAATTATTGATCCCACATAATAACATTGAAAGCTTTCTTAGCATCAATAGAGAAGACCATATTAAACAATGGGCTCCCAGAATTACCAAAATAAGATGGGCCGACTTATTTTCAAGTTTATAAAATTGTAAAAAGAGTGACAACTTCCCAAATGATTAACTACCAAGTGAAAGTGAGTTTTAGAGTAAATATATAATTCTCTGGTAGTTGTGGGTGTGGATGAATAAAACCTCAGAAGTGCTTTAATCAGTTCTGAGTGAGCCTGAAGATAGAGTATTGAATAATAATTATTAAGCTTCCCCACATAAGAGATAATTTTTTCCCTTAAGTATGGGGATCATAAAAGTGCACTTTGTTATTGTGTAGGCAAAATATCTACTTTCTTCTATCACCTCATGGAATTTCAAGGACCTACAGCAGAAAGGTAAGGGAGGAAAATGCCACTACTGATAAAGGACACATTCAATAAAAGTGGATAATGTCGTCAACAACACTTACACATGATCCAAAATACAAATAGGCTCCATTTATTTATTACTGAGAGTCACTGAGAGTGCCCAGTGTTACTGACATTATCCCTGAGAGTCACGTATAGCATCAAAGAGCCAAAGTGCACCTGGGAACAGAAAAGAAAAATGAAAATTACACAATTCTAAATATGTAAAAAACAAGGGGGAGGTAAGAATACCCCACCCCCTCCATCCAACACTTGTTGGATAGACAAGGAGGGCATTCTCCCCTCCCCCTTAATTTCTACATATTTAGCATTTTGTAATTTTACATTTCTTTTTCTGTTCCCAGGTGCACTTTGACTCTTTGATGCTATACGTGACTCTCAGGGATAACGTCAGTAACACTTGGTACTGCATATGAACCAGAAATAAGGTGAATCGCTAAAACAATTATTTGTAAATGAGCTATAGCTTTAAGCCCAGAGACAAGCAAGTCTCCTTTTGTCTGAAACTTACCTCTTATTGTATTTTTCCAAATGAACATATGCAATGTAGTGAAGTAGAAAAGAAATAAAGGGGGTAATTCCAAGTTGATCGTAGCAGGATTGTTTTTAGCAATTGGGCAAAACCATGTGCACTGCAGGGGAGGCAGATATAACATGTGCAGAGAGAGTTAGATTTGGGTGGGGTGTGTTCAATCTGCAATCTAATTTGCAGTGTAAAAATAAAGCAGCCAGTACTTACCCTGCACAGAAACAAAATAACCCACCCAAATCTAACTCTCTCTGCACATGTTATATCTGCCTCCCCTGCAGTGCACATGGTTTTGCCCAATTGCTATCAAAAATCCTGCTGCGATCAACTTGGAATTACCCCCCAAAGTTCAATAAATTCTGTAATCAGTTTTCATGCACGCAGAAAATCTGCACATCAATCTGCAAAAAGTAGGTGTTGGAGATGTGGTGGTGAAAGCAATAAATCATCCTATAGTAAATTTGCAATACTGCTCACAATTAGGATTGCTAGGTGTCTTGATAAGAGATTAAAACAATTCTTTGGGAAGAGATTCCTGGCATAAATACAGAAGGACATTTTCTTTCACACACTGGCATATAAATTATCATCACTAGTCAGAGAATGGAGGAAGTAAAAACAAGAAACAATTTAAAATAGCTTCTGATTTTGGTTTAGTGCAGACTTGCCTTAGTCACTCAGGGGAGCCCCTAATCCGTTACTTGACTCCCTAGGAAGCAAGTGAAATGATTACAGTCCAAGCACAATCTTGTCCAGAATGAGACTCGATAGGAGACTACCAGCCCTATCTTTATCTACTCATAATATTCCAGCAATACTTACACAGCTCAACAAAGTTAGAGCACTTCATGGTTTATGCCTTGGAAAAGCTGTTACTGGGATTTCATTAAACCATGCTGTCACAGAGACAGTAAAATCAGCATCCAGCAGTACACACCACCTTCTGTTTCTGAAGCAGCAAGATCTATTAGTATTCGCCTCCCTGGGAATATCATGTAAATTCATTTGATAATACACTTCAGTAAAGAAAAACTATTTTAAAACCATCAGACCAATATCTTTCAAGGCAAATGGCTATAGCTGTGTTATGCTTTCATAGGAACACTCAAATTAATTTATTGCAGTCTAATCTGTAATCTGACAGGAAAAACATCATAGGTACTGTATGAATCCTTACTGCTTTGCATTCTCTATGAAGGCTCAGGTCCACAGGTTTTTACTTTATAACTCTATCATGCTATGGCCAGCATCCATTTGCATGGATGTAAGGGCTATTTATTGTTTTGCTCTCACTTGAAACTGTTCTTCCCCTTACAATGTTACCTCTACTAAGTGCTCAATATATACATATAGTAAATGTCCCCTAAAATGCTCTGGGATGATTATGCTTGTTGTTTTAGGCACGTCCCACTCAATTTGTATGATGATCACTTACCATTTGACTACATCTTCCTGTTTCCCACCCATATATGTGAAATGTTCCGGTTATTAAAAGCCCTATGAGGACAATAACTTCCCAACTAAACTTGTCCATCTTATTAGGGGTTGGGTTTGTGTGACTGCCACCATACCGCCAGCAGGATCCTGGCTGTGAGATGGCTGGCGGGGGGGAAGGGGAAGGTGATTGCAATTAAGTGGGAATATTCCCTGCATGACGACCGGTGGGCTAGTGAGCATTTGGGTTACCGGTGTCGGTATTGTGACCGCCGGTCACATAACCGCATCTCTTTATTAACCTTCTCTCTGGTGTACTCAGGGCCTTATTCAGGTTTGTTAGAAGACCAAAAAAGTTAGCAATTGGACAAAACCATGGTGCACTGCAGGTGGGGCAGATGTAACATGTGCAGAGAGAGTTAGATTTGGGTGGGGTGTGTTCAAACTGAATTCTAAATTGCAGTGTAAAAATTAAGCAGCCAGTATTTACCCTGCACAGAAACAATATAACCCACCGAAATCTAACTCTCTCTGCACATGTTATATCTGTCCCACCTGCAGTGCAATATTGTTTTGCCCAATTGCTAACGTTTTTGGTTTGCTAACAAACCTGATAACCCCCTCTATACGTCAAATGTGATAGGTATTTATTAGATTTGTTTATTTAGTAGGTCACTGTTGCACTCAACAAGACCAGCAACCTTAGCCTGGGATTGAATGTACAATGCCCACTACCCTCCAGGATCTCTGACTCATTGCTGCACATTGTTTCTGCAATAAATGTGTTTTATTGTATGTCTGTCTATCTTATGAAGTCTGTTAGCAAATGTCAGTTTTGCAGCATTTCCATGGTTGTTAAGATAGCATGTTTACAGGAATGAATTTAAAATGGCATATATAGCTATGCAGCTATTTTTAACTTGTTCTTGACGTTTGGGAGTAATTCTACATTATCCATTTGCCACACCTGTGTGCTTCAGCTATATTTGTGAAATGTCCCTTCTGATTCTATCTAATTTGGATACTGCTTTATCTAACTGCAGCTAAGACAAATTCAATTGCTGTTTAGTCAATTACTTATTTTTCCAATGAGTCTTTAATAATAATGACTCAGTGGTTGTTACACACTTCTTTACTGTAGAACTGCAGGAAGCACATTACTCATAAGATAGATTCATACACCAACAGTACAGCACAAAATGAGATCTGGCATACAGTATCCTTCCAACGAATACACACAAATCTACAACAAGAACTACATACATCACACTCCTTATTTCATAAATAAATGCAGAAAGCTGCAAATCAAGGATTTGGGGTGCCTTATGAACTCTGGGTATTATGAGTGACAACATCTGATAATGCTCATGCTCAGGTGACAATGTAACAAACTCAGGAACAGTCTCGTTAGCAAACCCAGATGGGTATACATTCTCTACAACTTAAGGAACAGTCTCTGTAGCATATCCAGATGTGTAATCATAAACCCCTATTTCACTTGCTCGGCTATGCCCAGTTGTTGACGTACAGTAAGTTTATGACTAGGCCTTAATTATGTGGTCAATCATGTACAGCACATCAGAGGACCTGATTTGGAATTGCCATTTGTCTCCCCAGCTGTCAAGTCTTGACCAATACTAACAACGGGAGAAAAAGAAAGCTCTTGTGTGGGCGCACTCTTAAGAGTGCGCCCACACAAGAGCTTTCTTTTTCTCCCGTTGTTAGTACTTGTACTTTTTGGCTCTGGGCGCACCACCAACTAGGACTATAACTGAAAGATATAAATTTTCTTTCCACAAACTAGAATCGTCCACATTTGGTTTTCTACATATAAACCATAATCTATTGTGGACCAGTGCCCGGTCGTTCTTTGTTCTTTTGAAGTCTTGACCAATGTCTAAGGTGTGAGTAGGTTTCTGATATACATATTGAAGTCCGGCTTGACATTGGTTTAAACAAGTCACATTGAGACTGCAAGTAACATTGCATGAAGAGCATATCAGGTGCCTGACTGGTTGTGGAGTGCTCAGCACTATGATATGTAAACAGGAAGTTGTCAATATTGTATTGCAGTGCCACATAGTCATGTTGCATAGACTTGATAGCTTTTTTGAATGTTTGTACAAATCTCTTAGTCAAAGTATCGGTGGCTGGAAGGGGTAAAGCTGATGTAAAATGTTTAATAACATTGTCCCATATGAACTTTTGGAATTCTGTGGACATGAATGGTGGCCCCTTGTCACTGCATACTTGCTCATGTAGATCATTTTTTTTGCAAAGATGGTTCACAGAACAGCAATTGTTTCTCAGATGTACTGGATTTCATCTATATTACCTCTGGCCATTTTGGATGAGCATCCAATGCAATAGGAAACATACAATCTATGAATGGACCAGCAAAGTCAATATGTAAACTCTGTCATGGTGGGAATGGGATGCAGATTTTGAAATGTTTAACATCCTTCACATTCTTTTGTCATTGTTTCAATTTGCCCATCAATTCCTGGCCAACACATGCCTCTTCTTGCAAAACTCTTTATTTGTACTGTAGCCAGATGACCCTCATATAACTTTTTCAGAACACTGTTTTGGAGTTTTGGCGGTATTACGATTCTGGACCCACACATTAGAGTTTCTTGACAGACTGAAAATTGATCTCTCCTGGCTGAATATCTGTAATATTGAGTATTGCCATGATTTAGGCCAACCTTTGAGCATCAAATACATTTAGACAGCACAGGGTCATTCGTTGTTTCATGATTGATCATGTCATTGATAATAGTTAGCTGCTCTACCACTTCTAAAGGGTCTTTACTATTGTTCTACTCACTTTGGGTCAGACCATCCATAATGCCATGTAGTTTAATTCCTATAAAGTCAATGTCATATGTGTGTGTACCTAGGAACAATGACCAATTTTGAAGAGGAGCAGAAGTCATGGCTGGAACTTCCTTTTCAGGGTTGAAAATTGGTACCAATGGTTGATGATCATTTATCAATGCGAACTTTTGTCCATACAAATATTGATAAACTTTCTGTACTTGCCATACTTTACATAAGATCTTTCAATCAATTGGAGCATAACTTCTCTCTGCTACTGTCAAGGACCATAAATAAAGCACTATTGGTTTCTCGCTTCCATCTGATATGACAAGACTGCTCCAATGTCATATGGTGAGGCATCACATGTCAGTCTGATGGGCAGTTTTGGATCAAATTGGGAAATTATTTATAAATTTAATCAGTCTTTTTATTTCTGGGAAAGCTTTTTAAGTCATTTGTCTACTTCCAATATGTGATTTTCAGTAGTAGGCCATTTAGTGAGTGTAGTACTGTGGAAGTGTCTGGCAAGAACTTTTGGTAATAATTCACTAGGCCCAAGTAAGTACTCACAGACTGGGGTGTGGTGCTTGCAGTACTGCCTTAATTTGATCAATTACCTTGTGAAGGTCCTCTTGCCAAGAAAGTAGTTTCTTAAAAAAATGCACATGTTAACACTTCTCAAAATTGTTTAGATGGTGCTTATCATTTTTACTGTCACAATTACAGATGTGTCCTTATGCAGCCTTGCCTGGATGCATTCACATCGCAGGCTTTGTGGCCCAGCATAGTGTATGATAGCCGTATCATGCTTACGCATGCTCCCGCTAACATTATGAAAAAGACTGCTCTGCACAGTATATACTTTGTGTTCATTGTAGGACTTGAACCATTGCTCTCTGCCATAACACTGGGACAGAAGATTGCTAAAACATAAGATGGTTATATTGGAATAATCCTTTGCATATATTCACAGTTATGTATTTCTTGAACTCTTCCTCTATTTCCATCTGTAAGTATGCTTAAGCTAGGTCAATTTGGGATAAGTGGCTGAAACCTAAGAGAGCCACAAAAATGTGCTCTAGTTTAGGCAAAGGATATTGTACAATTTGTAGTGCTGAATTTATTGTCATTTTTAAACCTACTTTGTCCTTCTTTTCCATGGGAACTATAGGCATAGCCCATTCAGTCCACTCTGTGGGGTAAAGTATACTAGAGTTTTCCAGTTTCCGCAATTCCTTCTCAATCACTCATTGGATACCATATTGTACCTTACAGGTTTTAGAAAATTTTAGAAAGCATTTGGATCCAACTTTGTACTGGCCATAATGCCCTTTAACGTCCCTATCCCTTTATGGAAAATTGTTTGTGTGGCAGCTAGCAATTTCTAAAGTCTTTTAGTAGCTGTATAATGTTTGGGAATATTATATGTGGTAGACTGAAACATGTGAAGGACTGCCAATCAATTTGAATTTCCTTATCCATTCACTGCCCAATAGTGCTGGTCCACCCTGTGGAAATATGTTTAAGTATAGTTTATGTGTATTGACTTTGTGGCACAGGAAAGACAGATTGGGACACACTTCTTCCTTACCTGCTGTTTGCTGTCAGAGAGGTACCCCAAGCCTCAATGAAGTTCACCCCTTTTGAGCTACTGTATGGAAGGCATCTGGGGCATTTTGGATATTCTAACATAGGTTTGGAAACAACAGGATCCTTGAGAACCAACTGCAAGTTCAATTTGTTTCTCAAATGTATAAGAGGATGGATAAGGTAAGCCCTTTAGTGTGTCAACACATAGAAGAAGTGCAAGGTCAACAAAAGAAAAATGATAAAACTGCTGTGATATCCCTGTCCTTCTGTTCAGGGAATAAGGTCTTGGGTCTAGTTCCAACCCAAGAAAGTAAGCTCTTCACTCATTGGCAGGTCACTATGATGTGTTAGAGGTTTGTAGGCCAAGTGAACTATAAGGTCCGACAGGCCAGAAGGATAAAGGAAGAGCAAATATATCATATACATTTATTGAAACCATGGCATAGGAAGGAGGATTCGGTCCCACGGTTGTTGAGTATGATAGTGGAAAAGTCCTTGATTACTATAGAACCTACCTTGTCCACAGAGCAAAAGTGACAGGTGGAGGAAATTTTACAAGGGAACAAGGATATGTTCTCTTCCCTACTATGGAGCATGGCCTTGACTGAATATTATACTGCCATGTCACCTGAAAAAGTAGTAAAACAAAAACCCTACTGGATTCCTGAGGCAAGTCAAACTGCAGTTATAAGGGAGGTGTATAGCATGGTCCAATTGGGGGTAATTGAGGAGTCTACCAGTAAGTAGTGTAGCCCAATTTTGGCAGTTATAAAACCCAACGGCAGTTTACAACTCTACAATGATTTTAGAAAGTTAAACATAATATTCCAGTTCCATGCTAAACCAATGCCACTGGTGGATGAATTGGTGGGAAGGTTGGCCAACAGGAAATATTTAACCACCATTGATCATACAATGGGCTACTGGCAGATTCCTCTCATGCCTGCAGCCAAGGAAAAGACAGATTTTTTCACCCTTGAAGGCCTTTCCCAGTAAAAGGACCTACCCTTTGATTTGCATTGAGTGCCAGCCACTTTCCAACAGGGTGATGAACAAGGTTTGAAACCCCATACTACCTATGTGTCCTCCTATCTAGAGTACATAGTTACAGTATTCACTCTAAGACTGAGATTGGCAACCTAAAGTTGAGGCAGTACTGACCTCATTGAGATCCACAAGTTTCATGGCAAACACTGTGAAATGTGCAGTAGCCTTAAGAGAAGCTAAGTATTTGGATTACATAGTTGTACAGGGTCAGGTTAAATCTCAAATAGGAAAAGTTAAAAATTAGTTGAAGCCTAAAGCTGGTTGCACACTAGACGATGTGTGTAACCAGCGATATCGGTGGCAACAGGACCTAGCAGTGATGGCATTGACAAGTGCATATACACTTGCCAATGCCAGCAGTAATGAAGCAACAGCCAGGGCCATGCTGCATTCAGCAGCATGGTCCTCGCTGGGGATGATGCCTGCAGGTCTGATGGAGGGTGTCGCTGATGATGTGCAGGAGTGCATTGTCAGTGGCATAGTGCGTACACACTAGATGATTTGAACTATGTGTCATTCCAATCTATTGGAATTGGACACAATGTTCGAATTATCGTGTAGTGTGTACTTGGGATAGGATAACAAGGAGATTGCTAACCTTCCTGGCCCAGTACTGTAGGTTACAATAGGTCACTTTGCAACCTAAGTGGCTCTATTAAAAGAATTGATTTAAAAAAACCAGCTGTCCCGATTGGCTGGAGTGGACCAGTCTTGCTCAACAACATGGGCAGATCTCAATTTTGCCCTTTGTACCTCTCCGGTACTGCAGGCACCCGATTCGTGCTCACAGTTTTTTCCTCCTGGCAGTTGCCCCTGAAGTTGTCTTAGATGCAGTTCTGCCAAGGAAAGCAAGGGAGTAGAACACTCTGTATTGTACTTTAGCAGGAAGATGTTGCCGAAGGAACTAAAATACCCTATGGTAGAAAAAGATTGGCTGGCCATAAAGTGGGCCATAGAGGCACTTCAGTACTGTTTGCTAGGCAGAGAGTTCTCCTTAATCACAAACCATCACAAACCAATGGATACTGTGAAAACAAGAGGTGAACACCAAGGTTACCAGGTGGTTCCTGGGAACCTACATAAAAATGTAAAGGCCCTGTCCCAGAAATTTGCACTCTTCCCGAGGTCCATGTTGCCTAATTTGTTGATGCTAGGGGGAGGGATATGTGGCAATAGGAAGAGTATGCTGCAGAGATTTATGATGACTTAATGTGTGTCTTTTAAAAAAACAGACACAACTCAAACACACAACTCAACACACTGTAAATACATACGACTCTATCAAGAATGGCTCTAAGTATATCCTGATAATGATGATGACTGGCATTTTAAAAATATCTTTATAAAAAAGAGAACCAGGACCAGTTTATTAATACTAAAGCATTTAACTTTACATATGGGGACTAACTCAGATACAGTTGCAAAGTGGCTGTTGTATGCAAATTGGTCAATGTTTAATTACGGCGCATGCATCTGAGCCACACTATGCAGTGATTGAACACCGAGGAATTAGTTGCAAAGTAAGTGACAGGTAGACAGCGCTTGGAGGATGGAATGGGGAGTGGTCAGATAAACACAGGCATGTCCTGGGCATGCGTAAATTAGCAGTTGCGAATTTACTTGCTACTGGAGAGCCCTCTGCATTCCAGGAGAGCAGCTCAGCCTGCACGTCTTCAGAGGTACTCACAATCTATGAAATCACCCAATTTAAGACAATGGTACTGATAGCAACAGGAATCGCAAGAACAACTACATCTGAATTAAGCCCATAGTGTATAGATACTGTATGTCTGTCTAACAATTGCAGCCACCATCATCATCATCATAATCATCAACAACAACAACAGATTGGAAACTTAGACAGGCCTGCTAAAAGTGTATTTTTTCTCTTTTTACCACAAAATGCATTAATTTTAGAGATGGTTTGGGTTCTAAATCATTGTGTTTTGATTTAGACAAAACTAACCTCAGGTGTTTTGGTTTAAGTTCTGGATCTATATTTATTTTAAATTGATAAAAACACGTAAAAATCATGTAATTTGGACACATCTATGGTATTATTAACATCAATAACCTTGATTTCTAGTCATTTCCAGTGTGAAATGGCACCTAAAATTATGAGGGAGGGACTTACATGCCATCAAAAAGATACAAGTTTGCTTATTACTGTAGATCCGTGATGCAAACTTGTCAGGATGACCCGAGCCTGGACTCAAATTGAAGGCCCAAAGTTTGAATGTGTTTGTTTTTCAGCAAAACCAACTACTGTACTTCATGTTGAACCCTCCATCCCACAAGTAGTGTACACAGATATACAGTATATTGCAGGGGCCATTCCCAGAATCTTGGTGTGGGCATGCTCCTGAAGAATGTGCTACACAGAAAAATACAGATTTGTGTGCAACTTCCTACACATCAATGTTCTCTATATTTTATTGATCTCAAAACAAATGAACATGTAATGATAGACTAATGTAATACTGTACATACAGTACTACAGTACCTATAACATGGCAGCACTATAACATGGGCTCCTCCTCCCTCACACTGCCCTCAGATCCTTTATTTACCACGTCTCTTCCAATCACCCTCCTCCTCCTCATACCCCCACTCTCTCTATCCCTATGCCCCCCCCCCCCTCTCTCTCTCTCTCTCTCTCGTGTCTCTCTCTCTCTCTCTCTCTGTCCCTCCCCACGTCTCCCTTGGCTCTCTATGTGTGTGTTTTTATGTATGTATGTATGTATATATGGGAGTGCACACCTGAACTTACCATACCAGTGCAGGGATATGTGACCACATTGCTTAAATAATATACTGAGAGCCCAGCACTCACCATAGTAAGCTCACTCACCGTAATACATACATACATAAATCACTGCAAGACATACTCTAGCACTAAGATTTTTAAAAACCTGGCAACTGCTGTAACACTGCTGTAACTATACAGTAGGACTTGCAGTGATATTGGGTCCCTTGATGTTCATCTGCAAGCTTAAATACATTATACAATCCATGAATTAAAAACCTGTTATTTATTTATGTACTGATGTATTAAAGTGAGCTTACCATGGTGAGTGCTGGACTATCGGTATAATATTAGAGATGAGCGGGTTCGGTTCCTCGGAATCCGAACCCCCCCGAACTTCAGCCTTTTTACACGGGTCCGAGGCAGACTCGGATCTTCCCGCCTTGCTCGGCTAACCCGAGCGCGCCCGAACGTCATCATCACGCTGTCGGATTCTCGCGAGGCTCGGATTCTATCGCGAGACTCGGATTCTATATAAGGAGCCGCGCGTCGCCGCCATTTTCACACGTGCATTGAGAGTCATAGGGAGAGGACGTGGCTGGCGTCCTCTCCGTTTAGAGAAGAGAGAGACACAGTATTTTGGGGAGCATTATTAGGAGGAGTACTACTATACTGTATACTACTATACTACTTGCTGAAGTGATATTTATACTAGATTAGATAATAGATAGTGTGACTGTAAGTGTATTATCTGACTTGTGGGGGAGACACTGACAGTGGGGAGCAGTTAGAGTCTGAGAGCAGGACTCAGGAGTACATATAACGTACAGTCACAGTGCACACTTTTGCTGCCAGAGTCAGTGCCACACTGCCATTGTTGTGACCACACTGACCACCAGTATAATAATATATTTTGTGATTGTCTGCTTAGGCCTCGGAGTACTAGTTGCAAGTTGCAACGTGACCTGAAGTGACCACCAGTTTAATAATCAATCACCACCAGTTTAATATATATATATATATATATATATATAATTGTATATAATATATATATATATATATATAATATTGTATACCACCTACCCGTGGTTTTTTTTTTTTCATTCTTCTTTATACATACTACTATAGTAGCTTACTGTAGCAGTCTGCGGTGCTGTGCTGACCTGACAGTGTCCAGCAGGTCCGTCATCAGTCATTACATAATAAATATATATAGTACCTGTCCGGCTGCAGTGCTAGTGATATTATATTGATTTCATCTCATTATCAATAATTTATCATCCAGTCTAGACTCTATATTAGCAGCAGACACAGTACGTTAGTCCACGGCTGTAGCTACCTCTGTGTCGGCACTCGGCAGTCCATCCATAATTGTATACCACCTACCCGCGTTTTTTTTTTTCTTTCTTCTTTGTACATACTACTATAGAGTATAGTAGCTTACTGTAGCAGTCTGCGGTGCTGCTGAGCTGACAGTGTCCAGCAGGTCCGTCATCAGTCATCATTACCTAATAAATATATTATCTACCTGTCCGGCTGCAGTACTAGTGATATTATATATACATACATATATATATTGATTTCATCTCATTATCAATCATCCAGTCTATATTAGCAGCAGACACAGTACGTTAGTCCACGGCTGTAGCTACCTCTGTGTCGGCACTCGGCAGTCCATCCATAATTGTATACCACCTACCCGTGTTTTTTTTTTTTTCTTTCTTCTTTGTACATACTACTATAGTATAGTAGCTTACTGTAGCAGTCTGCGGTGCTGCTGAGCTGACAGTGTCCAGCAGGTCCGTCATCAGTCATCATTACCTAATAAATATATTATCTACCTGTCCGGCTGCAGTACTAGTGATATTATATATACATACATATATATATATATTGATTTCATCTCATTATCAATCATCCAGTCTATATTAGCAGCAGACACAGTACGTTAGTCCACGGCTGTAGCTACCTCTGTGTCGGCACTCGGCAGTCCATCCATAATTGTATACCACCTACCCGTGGTTTTTTTTCTTCTTTCTTCTTTGTACATACTACTATAGTATAGTAGCTTACTGTAGCAGTCTGCGGTGCTGCTGAGCTGACAGTGTCCAGCAGGTCCGTCATCAGTCATCATTACCTAATAAATATATTATCTACCTGTCCGGCTGCAGTACTAGTGATATTATATATACATACATATATATATATTGATTTCATCTCATTATCATCCAGTCTATATTAGCAGCAGACACAGTACGGTAGTCCACGGCTGTAGCTACCTCTGTGTCGGCACTCGGCAGTCCATCCATAATTGTATACCACCTACCCGTGGTTTTTTTTTTTCTTTCTTCTTTGTACATACTACTATAGAGTATAGTAGCTTACTGTAGCAGTCTGCGGTGCTGCTGAGCTGACAGTGTCCAGCAGGTCCGTCATCAGTCATCATTACCTAATAAATATATTATCTACCTGTCCGGCTGCAGTACTAGTGATATTATATATACATACATATATATATATTGATTTCATCTCATTATCATCCAGTCTATATTAGCAGCAGACACAGTACGGTAGTCCACGGCTGTAGCTACCTCTGTGTCGGCACTCGGCAGTCCATCCATAATTGTATACCACCTACCCGTGGTTTTTTTTTTTCTTTCTTCTTTGTACATACTACTATAGAGTATAGTAGCTTACTGTAGCAGTCTGCGGTGCTGCTGAGCTGACAGTGTCCAGCAGGTCCATCATCAGTCATCATTACCTAATAAATATATTAACTACCTGTCCGGCTGCAGTACTAGTGATATTATATATACATACATATATATATATTGATTTCATCTCATTATCATCCAGTCTATATTAGCAGCAGACACAGTACGGTAGTCCACGGCTGTAGCTACCTCTGTGTCGGCACTCGGCAGTCCATACATAATTGTATACCACCTACCCGTGGTTTTTTTTTTTTCTTTCTTCTTTGTACATACTACTATAGAGTATAGTAGCTTACTGTAGCAGTCTGCGGTGCTGCTGAGCTGACAGTGTCCAGCAGGTCCGTCATCAGTCAATATTACCTAATAAATATATTATCTACCTGTCCGGCTGCAGTACTAGTGATATTATATATACATACATATATATATTGATTTCATATCATTATCATCCAGTCTATATTAGCAGCAGACACAGTACGGTAGTCCACGGCTGTAGCTACCTCTGTGTCGGCACTCGGCAGTCCATCCATAAGTATACTAGTATCCATCCATCTCCATTGTTTACCTGAGGTGCCTTTTAGTTGTGCCTATTAAAATATGGAGAACAAAAATGTTGAGGTTCCAAAATTAGGGAAAGATCAAGATCCACTTCCACCTCGTGCTGAAGCTGCTGCCACTAGTCATGGCCGAGACGATGAAATGCCAGCAACGTCGTCTGCCAAGGCCGATGCCCAATGTCATAGTACAGAGCATGTCAAATCCAAAACACCAAATATCAGTAAAAAAAGGACTCCAAAACCTAAAATAAAATTGTCGGAGGAGAAGCGTAAACTTGCCAATATGCCATTTACCACACGGAGTGGCAAGGAATGGCTGAGGCCCTGGCCTATGTTCATGGCTAGTGGTTCAGCTTCACATGAGGATGGAAGCACTCAGCCTCTCGCTGGAAAAATGAAAAGACTCAAGCTGGCAAAAGCAGTAGCACCGCAAAGAACTGTGCGTTCTTCGAAATCCCAAATCCACAAGGAGAGTCCGACTCCAATTGTGTCGGTTGCGATGCCTGACCTTCCCAACACTGGACGTGAAGAGCATGCGCCTTCCACCATTTGCACGCCCCCTGCAAGTGCTGGAAGGAGCACCCGCAGTCCAGTTCCTGATAGTCAGATTGAAGATGTCAGTGTTGAAGTACACCAGGATGAGGAGGATATGGGTGTTGCTGGCGCTGGGGAGGAAATTGACCAGGAGGATTCTGATGGTGAGGTGGTTTGTTTAAGTCAGGCACCCGGGGAGACACCTGTTGTCCGTGGGAGGAATATGGCCACTGACATGCCTGGTGAAAATACCAAAAAAATCAGCTCTTCGGTGTGGAAGTATTTCAACAGAAATGCGGACAACAGGTGTCAAGCCGTGTGTTGCCTTTGTCAAGCTGTAATAAGTAGGGGTAAGGATGTTAACCACCTCGGAACATCCTCCCTTATACGTCACCTGCAGCGCATTTATAATAAGTCAGTGACAAGTTCAAAAACTTTGGGTGACAGCGGAAGCAGTCCACTGACCAGTAAATCCCTTCCTCTTGTAACCAAGCTCACGCAAACCACCCCACCAACTCCCTCAGTGTCAATTTCCTCCTTCCCCAGGAATGCCAATAGTCCTGCAGGCCATGTCACTGGCAATTCTGACGATTCCTCTCCTGCCTGGGATTCCTCAGATGCATCCTTGCGTGTAACGCCTACTGCTGCTGGCGCTGCTGTTGTTGTTGCTGGGAGTCGATGGTCATCCCAGAGGGGAAGTCGTAAGACCACTTTTACTACTTCCACCAAGCAATTGACTGTCCAACAGTCCTTTGCGAGGAAGATGAAATATCACAGCAGTCATCCTACTGCAAAGCGGATAACTGAGGCCTTGGCATCCTGGGTGGTGAGAAACGTGGTTCCGGTATCCATCATTACTGCAGAGCCAACTAGAGACTTGTTGGAGGTACTGTGTCCCCGGTACCAAATACCATCTAGGTTCCATTTCTCTAGGCAGGCGATACCGAAAATGTACACAGACCTCAGAAAAAGAGTCACCAGTGTCCTAAAAAATGCAGCTGTACCCAATGTCCACTTAACCACGGACATGTGGACAAGTGGAGCAGGGCAGGGTCAGGACTATATGACTGTGACAGCCCACTGGGTAGATGTATGGACTCCCGCCGCAAGAACAGCAGCGGCGGCTCCAGTAGCAGCATCTCGCAAATGCCAACTCTTTCCTAGGCAGGCTACGCTTTGTATCACCGGTTTCCAGAATACGCACACAGCTGAAAACCTCTTACGGCAACTGAGGAAGATCATCGCGGAATGGCTTACCCCAATTGGACTCTCCTGTGGATTTGTGGCATCGGACAACGCCAGCAATATTGTGTGTGCATTAAATATGGGCAAATTCCAGCACGTCCCATGTTTTGCACATACCTTGAATTTGGTGGTGCAGAATTATTTAAAAAACGACAGGGGCGTGCAAGAGATGCTGTCGGTGGCCAGAAGAATTGCGGGACACTTTCGGCGTACAGGCACCACGTACAGAAGACTGGAGCACCACCAAAAACTACTGAACCTGCCCTGCCATCATCTGAAGCAAGAAGTGGTAACGAGGTGGAATTCAACAATCTATATGCTTCAGAGGTTGGAGGAGCAGCAAAAGGCCATTCAAGCCTATACAATTGAGCACGATATAGGAGGTGGAATGCACCTGTCTCAAGCGCAGTGGAGAATGATTTCAACGTTGTGCAAGGTTCTGATGCCCTTTGAACTTGCCACACGTGAAGTCAGTTCAGACACTGCCAGCCTGAGTCAGGTCATTCCCCTCATCAGGCTTTTGCAGAAGAAGCTGGAGACATTGAAGGAGGAGCTAACACGGAGCGATTCCGCTAGGCATGTGGGACTTGTGGATGGAGCCCTTAATTCGCTTAACAAGGATTCACGGGTGGTCAATCTGTTGAAATCAGAGCACTACATTGTGGCCACCGTGCTCGATCCTAGATTTAAAGCCTACCTTGGATCTCTCTTTCCGGCAGACACAAGTCTGCTGGGGTTCAAAGACCTGCTGGTGAGAAAATTGTCAAGTCAAGCGGAACGCGACCTGTCAACATCTCCTCCTTCACATTCTCCCGCAACTGGGGGTGCGAGGAAAAGGCTCAGAATTCCGAGCCCACCCGCTGGCGGTGATGCAGGGCAGTCTGGAGCGACTGCTGATGCTGACATCTGGTCCGGACTGAAGGACCTGCCAACGATTACGGACATGTCGTCTACTGGCACTGCATATGATTCTCTCCCCATTGAAAGAATGGTGGAGGATTATATGAGTGACCGCATCCAAGTAGGCACGTCAGACAGTCCGTACTTATACTGGCAGGAAAAAGAGGCAATTTGGATTTGGAGGCCCTTGCACAAACTGGCTTTATTCTACCTAAGTTGCCCTCCCACAAGTGTGTACTCCGAAAGAGTGTTTAGTGCCGCCGCTCACCTTGTCAGCAATCGGCGTACGAGGTTACTTCCAGAAAATGTGGAGAAGATGATGTTCATTAAAATGAATTATAATCAATTCCTCCGTGGAGACATTGACCAGCAGCAATTGCCTCCACAAAGTACACAGGGAGCTGAGATGGTGGATTCCAGTGGGGACGAATTGATAATCTGTGAGGAGGGAGATGTACACGGTGATATATCGGAGGATGATGATGAGGTGGACATCTTGCCTCTGTAGAGCCAGTTTGTGCAAGGAGAGATTAATTGCTTCTTTTTTGGTGGGGGTCCAAACCAACCCGTCATTTCAGTCACAGTCGTGTGGCAGACCCTGTCACTGAAATGATGGGTTGGTTTAAGTGTGCATGTCCTGTTTATACAACATAAGGGTGGGTGGGAGGGCCCAAGGACAATTCCATCTTGCACCTCTTTTTTCTTTTAATTTTTCTTTGCGTCATGTGCTGTTTGGGGAGTGTTTTTTGGAAGGGCCATCCTGCGTGACACTGCAGTGCCACTCCTAGATGGGCCAGGTGTTTGTGTCGGCCACTAGGGTCGCTTAGCTTACTCACACAGCTACCTCATTGCGCCTCTTTTTTTCTTTGCGTCATGTGCTGTTTGGGGAGTGTTTTTTGGAAGGGCCATCCTGTGTGACACTGCAGTGCCACTCCTAGATGGGCAAGGTGTTTGTGTCGGCCACTAGGGTAGCTTAGCTTACTCACACAGCTACCTCATTGCGCCTCTTTTTTTCTTTGCGTCATGTGCTGTTTGGGGAGTGTTTTTTGGAAGGGCCATCCTGCGTGACACTGCAGTGCCACTCCTAGATGGGCCAGGTGTTTGTGTCGGCCACTAGGGTCGCTTAGCTTACTCACACAGCTACCTCATTGCGCCTCTTTTTTTCTTTGCGTCATGTGCTGTTTGGGGAGTGTTTTTTGGAAGAGCCATCCTGCGTGACACTGCAGTGACACTCCTAGATGGGCCAGGTGTTTGTGTCGGCCACTAGGGTCGCTTAGCTTACTCACACAGCTACCTCATTGCGCCTCTTTTTTTCTTTGCGTCATGTGCTGTTTGGGGAGTGTTTTTTGGAAGGGCCATCCTGCGTGACACTGCAGTGCCACTCCTAGATGGGCCAGGTGTTTGTGTCGGCCACTAGGGTCGCTTTGCTTACTCACACAGCTACCTCATTGCGCCTCTTTTTTTCTTTGCGTCATGTGCTGTTTGGGGAGTGTTTTTTGGAAGGGCCATCCTGCGTGACACTGCAGTGCCACTCCTAGATGGGCCAGGTGTTTGTGTCGGCCACTAGGGTCGCTTAGCTTACTCACACAGCTACCTCATTGCGCCTCTTTTTTTCTTTGCGTCATGTGCTGTTTGGGGAGTGTTTTTGGAAGGGCCATCCTGCGTGACACTGCAGTGCCACTCCTAGATGGGCCAGGTGTTTGTGTCGGCCACTAGGGTCGCTTAGCTTACTCACACAGCTACCTCATTGCGCCTCTTTTTTTCTTTGCGTCATGTGCTGTTTGGGGAGTGTTTTTTGGAAGGGCCATCCTGCGTGACACTGCAGTGCCACTCCTAGATGGGCCAGGTGTTTGTGTCGGCCACTAGGGTCGCTTAGCTTAATCACACAGCTACCTCATTGCGCCTCTTTTTTTCTTTGCGTCATGTGCTGCTGTTTGGGGAGTGTTTTTTGGAAGGGCCATCCTGCGTGACACGGCAGTGCCACTCCTAGATGGGCCAGGTGTTTGTGTCGGCCACTAGGGTCGCTTAGCTTACTCACACAGCTACCTCATTGCGCCTCTTTTTTTCTTTGCGTCATGTGCTGCTGTTTGGGGAGTGTTTTTTGGAAGGGCCATCCTGCGTGACACTGCAGTGCCACTCCTAGATGGGCCAGGTGTTTGTGTCGGCCACTTGGGTCGCTTAGCTTAGTCATCCAGCGACCTCGGTGCAAATTTTAGGACTAAAAATAATATTGTGAGGTGTGAGGTGTTCAGAATAGACTGAAAATGAGTGGAAATTATGGTTTTTGAGGTTAATAATACTTTGGGATCAAAATGACCCCCAAATTCTATGATTTAAGCTGTTTTTTAGTGTTTTTTAAAAAAAACACCCGAATCCAAAACACACCCGAATCCGACAAAAAAAATTCGGTGAGGTTTTGCCAAAACGCGGTCGAACCCAAAACACGGCCGCGGAACCGAACCCAAAACACAGGTACCCCATGGTACCTGTTGTCCGCATTTCTGTTGAAATACTTCCACACCGAAGAGCTGATTTTTTTGGTATTTTCACCAGGCATGTCAATGGCCCTATTCCTCCCACGGACAACAGGTGTCTCTCCGGGTGCCTGACTTAAACAAACCACCTCACCATCAGAATCCTCCTTGTCAATTTCCTCCCCAGCGCCAGCAACACCCATATCCTCCTCATCCTGGTGTACTTCAACACTGACATCTTCAATCTGACTATCAGGAACTGGACTGCGGGTGCTCCTTCCAGCACTTGCAGGGGGCGTGCAAATGGTGGAAGGCGCATGCTCTTCACGTCCAGTGTTGGGAAGGTCAGGCATCGCAACCGACACAATTGGACTCTCCTTGTGGATTTGGGATTTCGAAGAACGCACAGTTCTTTGCTGTGCTTTTGCAAGCTTGAGTCTTTTCTTTTTTCTAGCGAGAGGCTGAGTGCTTCCATCCTCATGTGAAGCTGAACCACTAGCCATGAACATAGGCCAGGGCCTCAGCCGTTCCTTGCCACTCCGTGTGGTAAATGGCATATTGGCAAGTTTACGCTTCTCCTCCGACAATTTTATTTTAGATTTTTGAGTCCTTTTTTTACTGATATTTGGTGTTTTGGATTTTACATGCTCTGTACTATGACATTGGGCATCGGCCTTGGCAGACGACGTTGCTGGCATTTCATCGTCTCGGCCATGACTAGTGGCAGCAGCTTCAGCACGAGGTGGAAGTCGATCTTGATCTTTCCCTATTTTTGGAACCTCAACATTTTTGTTCTCCATATTTTAATAGGCACAAGTAAAAGGCACCTCAGGTAAACAATGGAGATGGATGGATACTAGTATACTTATGGATGGACGAGCGACTGCCGACACAGAGGTAGCTACAGCCGTGGACTACCGTACTGTGTCTGCTGCTAATATAGACTGGATGATAATGAGATAAAAATAAAATATATATATATATATATATATCACACTAGTACTGTAGCCGGACAGGTATATATATATTATGTAATGACGGACCTGCTGGACACTGTCTGTCAGCACTGCAGACTCCTAAAGTAAGCTACTAGTATCAAGAAGATAGAAAAAAAAACCACGGGTAGGTGGTATACAATTATGGATGGACCAGCGACTGCCGACACAGAGGTAGCTACAGCCGTGGACTACCGTACTGTGTCTGCTGCTAATATAGACTGGATGATAATGAGATAAAAATAAAATATATATATATATCACACTAGTACTGCAGCCGGACAGGTATATATATATTATGTAATGACGGACCTGCTGGACACTGTCTATCAGCACTGCAGACTCCTAAAGTAAGCTACTAGTATCAAGAAGATAGAAAAAAAACCACGGGTAGGTGGTATACAATTATGGATTGACCAGCGACTGCCGACACAGAGGTAGCTACAGCCGTGGACTACCGTACTGTGTCTGCTGCTAATATAGACTGGATGATAATGAGATAAAAATAAAATATATATATATATCACACTAGTACTGCAGCCGGACAGGTATATATATATTATGTAATGACGGACCAGCTGGACACTGTCTATCAGCACTGCAGACTCCTAAAGTAAGCTACTAGTATCAAGAAGATAGAAAAAAAAACCACGGGTAGGTGGTATACAATTATGGATGGACCAGCGACTGCCGACACAGAGGTAGCTACAGCCGTGGACTACCGTACTGTGTCTGCTGCTAATATAGACTGGATGATAATGAGATAAAAATAAATAATATATATATATATATATCACACTAGTACTGCAGCCGGACAGGTATATATATATTATGTAATGACGGACCTGCTGGACACTGTCTGCAGAATGCGTTTATAAAAA
This sequence comes from Pseudophryne corroboree, assembly GCF_028390025.1. Lineage (NCBI taxonomy): Eukaryota > Metazoa > Chordata > Amphibia > Anura > Myobatrachidae > Pseudophryne > Pseudophryne corroboree. The sequence continues at coordinate 220,009,153 of NC_086444.1, read as the reverse complement.
CACCACACGACGAATGTTTAACTTTTTCAGGCAGACAATCACAATATACTGGTGGTCAGCAGACAATCACAATATACTGGTGGTCAGTGTGGTCACTGGTCAGTCACACTGGCAGTGTGGCACTCTGGCAGCAAAAGTGTGCACTGTACTTAAAATATATTATTTATTTATGTACTCCTGCTCTAACTGCTCCCCAGTCTCCCCCACAATTAAGCTGTGTGAGCAGTGAGCACTCAGCACAGTCAGATATACAGTATTACATATGATGATGCAGCACACTGAGGCTGAGCACAGATATGGTATGTGACTGTGTCACACTGTGTATCGTTTTTTTTCAGGCAGAGAACGGATTAATTAAACTGGTGGTCAATGGTCACACTATCAGCAAGTAGTAGTACTCCAGTCCTAATATGCTCCCCAAAATTAGTAAATACCAAATAGTGTCTCTAACTCTTTACTCTCTTCTCTATAAACGGAGAGGACGCCAGCCACGTCCTCTCCCTATCAATCTCAATGCACGTGTGAAAATGGCGGCGACGCGCGGCTCCTTATATAGAATCCGAGTCTCGCGATAGAATCCGAGCCTCGCGAGAATCCGACAGCGGGATGATGATGTTCGGGCGCGCTCGGGTTAGCCGAGCAAGGCGGGAAGGTTCGAACCTGCCTCGGACCCGTGTAAAAAGGCTTAAGTTCGGGGGGGTTCGGTTTCCGAGAAACCGATCCCGCTCATCACTAACCTAAACTAGTGATAACATATCTTCCACAGATTTCTTCCATGCTTGGGTCTGAGACTCAGACTTGTCCAATCTTTTACTAATACGAGCTACATTAGCATTCAAAGCATTCAATACATTTACCCAATCAGGAGTCGGCGGTGCCGACATGGTCACCCCCACCGCCTTTTGTGTCTCTAATACAGTCTCCTCCTGTGAAGAGCACTCAGCCTCAGACATGCCGACACACGTGTAATACACACCCACAGACACACTGGGCTTATAGGGGACAGACCCACAGAAAAGCCTGTCAGAGAGACACAGAGGGAATTTGCAAGCTCACACCCCAGCGCCAAATCAATGGGTCAGTAGCGTTAACTAAAATGCCCCAGACCTGTAGCGCTTTTTACATTATATAATATTGCACCAAATAACCTGCCCCCCCCCCATTTTGCACCCTGATACTTGTTCAGCAGTGTGAGGAAGGACCAGCGTCTCAGCAGCCAGCGGAGAGGAAATGGCGCCGAGTGAGCTGTGGGGACAAAGCTCCACCCCCTTAATGGCGCGCTTCTGTCCCACTCTTTTATATATGGATTTTTCTGGCGGGGGTTAGGACCGTGTTGTGTGCTAATGTCCCCTCTTGCCAAACTGTCACTGAGGTATTTAAAGCTGCCCAGGGCGCCACCCCCGCGCCCTGCACCCAGAAGTGCTGTGTGTTGTGAGCGGGAGCTTGGCGTGCAGCGTCCATCCGCTGCGTGGTACCTCAGGAGAATGCCGTCACTGAAGTCTTCTTTCTTCTTCTACTCACCTGTCTTCTGACTTCTGGCTCTGTAAGGGGGTGATAGCCGGCTGCGGGAGCGAGCATCTGAGCGTACCCAGCGATCAAACCCTCAGGAGCTAATGGTGTCCTGTAGCCAGAAGCAGAGCCCTTAAACTCACTAGAAGTGGGTCATACTTCTCTCCCCTCAGTCCCATGAAGCAGGGAGGTTGTTGCCAGCAGCCTCTCTGAACATAAAAAACCTAACAGAAAAGTATTTTCAGAGAAACTCAGTAGAGCTCCCCTGTAGTGCGTCCAGTCTCACTGGGCACAATTCTAAAACTGGAGTCTGTAGGAGGAACATAGAGGGAGGAGCCAGTGCACACCCCTTTTTCAAGTCTTAAAGTGCCCATGTCTCCTGCCTATCCCGTCTTTACCCCATGGTTCTTTTGGTGTCCCCAGCATCCTCTAGGACATATGAGAAATATCTTAAGCCATCATAGCAATGTCTCAAGCTACGATAAACACTAAATTCTAAATTCAATACAATCCCAGGGATATGCTACCATGTATAGATACCTAATGTAGCATACCTCTCAAACTTATGGTATACTAACTGTACTAATGAAGCATCCCATAATGAGAAGAAAACTTCACTTAAAGGGAAAACTAGCCCTTGGAAATATGTATCCAAACAAGCTAGAAATGCCCCACAGTACTATAGGGCATTCCAATTAATCTTATCGTTCAATCCATATGGGGCAAACATATTTAGTCTCATAATCCATCTGGACTCCCTCTCCAAAAGGATCTTAGCCCTGTCACCCACTCTCAATGTAAGAGGTACATGATCTATACCAAAATATTTGAGGTCACTCAGCGAATGATGTGCCACCTTAAAATGGCGTGCCACTGGTTGGTCAACTACTTTTCCTTCAAGGGTGAATTTGATGGCCGGCCTATGGGCCACCATCCTTTCACTCAATTTGCTCATAGTTTGACCAATGCAATAAGAACCACATGGGCAAACTAGCCCACAGACAGGAACACATTGTTAATGGCCTCCAGCCACCATCTGGCTCCCCTCAAGAAGGGACTACCGGCATCACAGATGATGCAGGTGGCCCGGATCACTAGCAAGGGATTCACATCCAGAGCTGTAGCACCCGTCACCTCCTGCTCTATGCAGAGTGGGGCTGGTGACACGCAAGCGGTGTGTCTCCATAGCAACATGATGTCAGGAGCGGAAGGGGGCGTGACGGCCGGGAACGGGAACCAGGCGTGCGGTGGAGAGGACCTATGGGGACCTGCACAGGTATTTAAATGTCAGTATATATTTGTTTGCTTTTTGACCTTTTATGGTACTGAGGACAGGGATCTAGCTCTTAAATGATTACCTGCAATACAAGTTACTCCAACTTTCTTCAGTCTCCAGTGCCGTGTTTTTTGGATTTATATATATATATACACACACACATAAATATCCCCCCTAAAAATCCTTCATTTTCCCCTGCTGTATAAAACAGAAGAAATATCCAATCCATAGTCTTAATTTGGCATATCATTTACTTATGTGCATTACCATTTTTAAATTATTATATAGTCAAAAATCCTTTCAATTCTTTCAATTATCCTACTGCTATCAATCTGGTGCTAGAAACCTGCAAGAAGAATTTGAGGCTGACTGTGAAACTCTCAAGATCTGTTTGATAAATATAAGTAATTTATGAATAGTGGAAAATGCTTAAATTCAATCTGAATAAAATCCAGCTACTTGAGAAATGTACACAGTTACATTTGCTATTAAAACTTATGTGATGAAAGAAGAGAGACTTGCAATTTGTTTAGCTACATGCTAAAATGAATTATTATAGTTTAAGGATTAACAGGCTTACTTTTTAAAATATCTTTAGATCTAAAATCTAAACTATATCTAAAAAGGGAGCAGGGGGCAGCAGGGGACCGAAACCACCAATTTATTATAGTTAAAATTATCACATGGAAATTTAGACATTAAGTAATGTAAAGGTCATTTACATGTATAGCTGAAATTTTGGAGAGCTGACTCTCAGTCACAATGGATCATGGATGCAACCCATACCTTGGGATTTGCAGAGACTTGGAGTGTAATATCCAGAAGTAGTCATAAGGGACTCCTGAAAGGATATTTGGTTTAGCTGCCACCAGTATGCAGGTCATGGCTGTCTGTCTGGGTTCCCAAGTACAGAGGCTGGTATGCCCTGGAGCAGACACTGGAATATGCTGAATGGCCTGCAGACGCAGTATTATTTACTGAAGGCATCTGTATCATTATTATTATGATTATTATTATTATTATTAGTAGTAGTAGTAGTAGTAGTAGTAGTAGTAGTATCATTTATAAATATGGCACCACAGGGGTTCCATATATTAGCAACATAAGAAAACAGTGGCTTACAGTAAAAGACAATGTAGAACAAGTATAGGTTATACACACATTGCTGCATCAGGAGACATGACACTGAGATAAGTATCAGGGTGGCAGAAACCAAGGGTTGGGTGCTGTTGTAGGGAGTATGGAGTAGAATATAGTCTAAGTAAGGAAAAGCATATGAGGGGAGAGGGACCTGCTCATGATAGCTTACATTCTGAAGGGGAGGGTCTGACAAACAAGGATAACACAGATGGGATAAAAGTGAATATGGAACAGAGGCTTAGGATGAGAGATGGTTGGGTTTGATGAAGTGGTGATCTTGAAAGCCCATTTGAAGTTTTGTAGAGAGATGGAGAGTCTGGTAATAGAGGTAGAGAATTCCTGAGGTAGGGAGCACCACAGCCAAAATCTTGGAGGAAGGAATGGGAGGATGTAATCAGATTGCAGAAGAGGTGGTAAGAATTTGTTGAACAAAGAGGGCATGTGGGTGTGTAATGGGAAATAAGGTCAGATATGTAAGTGGGAGAGGAATGGGTGAAAGCTTTGTGAGCATGAGAAGCTTGAATTGGATTCTGAAGGGAAAGGTAGTCAATGCAGGGATTTTAGACATAGAAGATTTTGATAGGAAGTTGAGCCAGGCAGTAGCATCGAGGATAGATTGGAGGGGAGTGATGTGGTTGTCAGGGAGACCAGATAGGAGGATATTACAGTAGCAATCTGGAGATAACCAGTGAGTGGATGAGGGTCTTTGTAGCATCTAGGATGAGAAAGGATCTGATCCTGGAAATATTTTTAAAATGGAAATGGCAGGACTGCAAGTAGTGCTAAATGTGTGGTTTGATGGAGAGATAGAAATTAAGGATAATTCCAAGACAGTGCACTTGATGGCTAGATGAAATAGTTGTGCAGTCAACAAGTAGTGAAATTGTGGGAGCTGATGTTAAGCAGGAGGGTGAGAAGATTATCAGTACATGTTAAATTTGCGATAGTGCTGGGACATCCAAGAAGATATAGCAAATACACAGTTGGAGATATGAGTTATGAGAAAGGGGTAGAGATCAGTGGAGTAAATGCAGATTTGTGTATCATCAGCGTAGAGATAATATTGGAAGTCAAAAGAGTGAATGAGCTCATCTAAAGAAAGTATATAGAGAGAAAAAGAATGGTCATGAGAGGAGACAAAGAATGAGCAGTCAGAGAGGTAGGATGACAGCAAAGGGATGGCAGTATCATGAAGACCAAATGAGTGATGGATTTGCAGGAGGAGAGGTGGTTCATAGTGTCATAAGCATCAGAGAGGTCAAGGACAAAAAGGAGAGAGTAGTTGCATTAGATTTTGCAGCAATGGGGTCTTTGTAGACTTTCTTGAGGGCAGTTTCAGTGGAGTGGAGAGGATGGAAGCTAGATTTCATTGAGTCAAGCAGGGAGTAGGAGCAAAGAAAGGCAACGAGGCAGTTGTAGACAATACGCTCAAGGAGTTTGGAGAGAAAATGGAAGAGAGAGATGGGTCAGTAGTTGGAGAGAAAGTTAAGATAATGGGTAGGTTTTTAAGAATAGGGGAGACAAGGGCATGCTTGAAGACAGAGGAGACAGTGTGTCACAACTGAGGGTTTTAGCTGACAGGAGGAAGCCTCAGTTGTAGGGGCTGAGAGGAACTTAAACCGGGGAGGTTTAATCAGACCCCTGGACATGTAAGTGTTAAAAGGAAACCCGAAGGTGTGACCATGACAACCAGGTAAAAGTAAATTAAAAGTTTATTGACAAACTCCGTGTAACAACAGACAGCAAATGATGACAGTGGCAATAAATAATATTCCTGGAACACTTTGACCATGGAAGGTGTAACAGAGCACTGGTAGGTTAAGAACAGCTGTTAAAGTCCTTGATGGAAAAACCTTACCAGGCCTGGCTGTAGTAGTGCAGATAACCAAGGAACATGCCAGTAGATGGAATAGATGAAGCTGGTAACTTGAATCAGCTGTTGTGTTTGCTGGATAGAACCAGCCAGGTGGTAAGACACGGAGTGGATGCTGAGTGGGATCAGCCAGGTGATAAAGTCACTGAGTGAATGCTGGATGGAACCAGCGAGGTGATGATGCACGGAGTGGAAACTGTAAGATGCTAGGGAGCGTGGAAACAGAGGAGTTGAAGGATGGTTACCGGTGGTAGTGGATACTGCTGATAAGTAGGAATCCGCTGGAACAACACCGGCACTTTAAGGATACTGGAATCTGCTGGAAGCAGATGGGTTAATAGCTGGAAGCTGGATCAGCCACGGAGGACTACAGAGTCAGGATGCACCGCAGGATGGTAGGCAGGTGCGGGTCTCTTAGTGGATGCTGGAGACAGGAGCTGGAACCTGGAAAAACAACCACAGGAGAGAGAGACTGGAACAAGGTATGACAAACAAAGCACTGACGATTTCCTGGCCCAGGCACAGGATACTTATACCTGCAGCAATGCAGGCATTGGCTGGGCAATTATGCAGATTTCCAGAGGCAGTGGATTGGTGGAACTGAGACATGTGATTGGATCCAACATGGCTGCGCCCATGTTAGAACTTGGAGGGAAAGCTGGTTTGGAAACCATGTGGAAACATAACAGTAATGGCGGCGCCGGCCGCAGAGGACAGGAGACGCCATGCAGGATTCAAACATGGCGCCGCTGTGACAGCGTCTCTGCGTGACAGGAGGGATATTCAGAATGTGGACACAGATGAGATCCGGCCTTGGAACGCTGAGCCAGCCTCAGGAGACATCTGAAAGGCAAGTAATGGCGTCCAGATACCCGGATCGTGACAGCACCCCCCCCTTTAGGAGTGGCCCCAGGACACTTCTTAGGCTTTAGAGGAAACTTTGAGTGGAAATTCCGGACCAAGACAGGAGCATGGACATCTGAGGCATTGGTCCAAGAGCGTTCTTAAGGACCATAGCCCTTCCAGTCAATAAGATACTGCAACTGACCGTAACGGAAACGTGAGTCCAGAATCTTGGCCACCTCATACTCGACTCCCCGTTGAGTCTGAACTTTAGGAGCTGGAGGAAGTGCAGAATGAAACCAATTCAGGATCAGCGGTTTCAACTGGGAAACATGGAATGTACTGGGTATTTTCAAGAAGGAAGGTAACTGGAGTCTGTAAGCAACGGGATTGATGACTTGTTCAATGTTAAAAGGACCGATGAAACGAGGTGCAAATTTCATGCTGGGAACTCTCAACCTCAAGTTCTTCGTGGACAACCATACACGATCACCCACCTTGAGATCAGGAACCGCTCTACGCTTCCTATCGGCAAACTTCTTGTACCTGAATGAGGCTTTAAGCAGGGCCGCGCGGACATTCTTCCAGTTATTTGAAAACTGACGCAAGGTGACATCCACTGCTGGAACAGAAGTTGCTGGAAGCGGTTGGAATTCTGGAACTTTAGGTTGGAATCCATAGTTGATGAAGAATGGTGTTGAAGAAGATGAGGAATGGTATTGATTGTTGTGGCTAAACTCAGCCCAAGGAAGGAGTTGAACCCAGTCATCTTGGGAGGAAGACACATAAATGCGGAGGAAGGCCTCCAAGTCCTGATTCACCCTCTCGGTCTGACCATTGGTCTGAGGATGGTAAGCTGTAGAAAACTTTAACTTGACTTGGAGGGCTTGACACAAACTTCGCCAAAATTTGGCTACGAATTGTACTCCACGATCGGAGATGATCTCTTCAGGAAGACCGTGAAGTCGGAAGATCTCTTGGATAAACACTTGAGCCAACTTGGAAGCTGACGGAAGACCGGTGAGGGGTATGAAATGTGCCATCTTGGTGAACCGGTCAACTACCACCCAGATGGTATTAAACTTGTTGCACATAGGCAGGTCTGTAACAAAGTCCATCGACAAATGGGTCCACGGTCGATGGGGAACATATAATGGAACCAGTTGCCCTGCAGGCGACTGGCAGGAGACTTTGTGTTGGGCACACTTCGGGCAAGAAGCAATAAACTCCATGACGTCCTTCTTCAGAGTTGGCCACCAGTAGGACCTAGAAATAAATTCAAGGGTTTTCTGAATGCCTGTATGTCCGGCAAAACGGGAAGCATGGGCCCAATGCATGAGCTTCTTCCTTAACACCGGCTTCACAAAACTTTTCCCTGGTGGAGGCGTAGAGTCCATCCCTACCGTGGAGAATGCCAACGGATTAATAATAGGATGCTTGTCCGCAGACTCCGACTCATTTTCTTGCTCCCATGAGCGGGAAAGGGCATCGGCCTTGCGATTCTGAGAACCCGGACAGAACTGGAGTTTAAAGTCGAACCTGGAAAAGAAAAGTGCCCATCTGGCCTGACGAGGGTTAAGACATTGTGCGCTTTTCAGATATAAAAGATTCTTGTGATCGGTAAGTATAGTAATTGAATGAGAAGCTCCCTCCAACAGATATCTCCACTCCTCTAGAGCGAGCTTGATGGCTAGCAACTCCTGGTCGCCAATGGCATAGTTGCGCTCAGCTGGGGAGAACTTCTGGGAGAAGAAACTGCAAGGATGTAGATGGCCATCTTTAGCCCTCTGGGATAACACGGCTCCTACTCCAACGGAGGAGGCATCCATCTCTAAGATGAAAGGAGAGTCGATGTCGGGCTGTTTCAGAACTGGTGCAGAGATGAAACGTTGCTTTAGGAGATGAAAAGCTTGCGTATCTTCTTCAGACCACTTGGACGGGTTAGCACCCTTTTTGGTTAATGCAGTGATAGGCGCCACAAAGGTGGAAAAGTCTTGTATAAACTTTCTGTAATAATTGGCGAACCCTAAGAACCTCTGGACCCCTTTGAGGGTTAAGGGTATCGGCCAATTCTGGATTGCTTGTAGTTTCTCAGGATCCATCTCTAGTCCGGAACCGGACACAATGTAACCTAGAAACGGAATGGATTTAACTTCAAAAACACATTTCTCCAATTTGCAATAAAGATGATTGACACGGAGACGGGACAGAACCTCCTTTACCCAAAAACGATGTTCCTCTAGATTATTGGCAAAGATGAGAATATCATCTAGATATACCACGACATGGCGGTATAAGATGTCTCTGAAGATCTCATTGACGAAATGCTGGAAGACAGCTGGAGCATTGCTCAATCCGAAGGGCATGACGAGGTACTCATAATGTCCATCACGGGTGTTAAAGGCGGTCTTCCACTCGTCACCCTCACGGATCCGGATGAGATTGTAGGCACCCCTCAAATCCAACTTTGTAAAGATGGTTGCTCCGCTGACTCTATCGAAGAGCTCTGTAATCAAGGGTAAAGGATACCGGTTCTTGACGGTAATGTCGTTCAGACCTCTGTAGTCGATGCACGGCCGCAGACCACCGTCTTTCTTCTTAACGAAGAAGAAGCCTGCGCCAGCTGGAGAAGAAGAAGGTCGGATAAAACCCTTCGCCAGGTTCTCTTTGATGTACTCCTCCATGGAGTGCGTCTCAGGCAGAGACAACGGATAAGTTCGGCCTCGAGGTGGAACCTTCCCTGTAATTAGATCAATTGGGCAGTCCCATTCTCTATGAGGAGGAAGGATATCAGCGGAAGCTTTACTGAACACGTCCGTGTAGTCTTGATATGGAGGCGGTGGAACATCAGACGACCTGGGGAAAGAAGAACAAACAGGAAGCACTTTGGACAAACAGGTCTCAGCACAGGAGGGACCCCATGCTAGTATCTGCGTAGTCGTCCAGTCAATTGATGGATTGTGGAGGCGGAGCCATGGAAGGCCCAAAACCACTGGATGTGTGGCTCTTGGAATCACTAGGAAGGAAATAAATTCTGCATGAAGAACTCCCACTCTCAGACGAACTGGTAGAGTCCTTAGAGAAATAACTGCGTCAAATATCTTGCTGCCATCCACGGCAGTCAAGGAGATGGACGAGGAAAGTCTCTCGGTGGGTAGGGACCACCGTTTAACATAAGCTTCGGTTATGAAATTCCCAGCTGCTCCGGAATCAAGGAGGGCAATGACGTTCCTGTAACGTTGAGCAATTTGAAGCGAGACTGGGAGATTACAATCACGAGGAGATGGAGAGGAGAGCAATACTCCTAGCCGGCCCTCTCCTTGGCAAGCTAGGACTTGAAGTCCCGGACGTTTGGGACAGGCATTGATTGCGTGAGACGGAGCTGCACAGTTGAGACAGAGGAACTCGGAAAGACGTCTTCAGCGCTCAGCAGGGGACAGACGGGAACGACCAATTTGTATGGGCTCATCTTCGGACGGAGACGGTTGACGAGGAGGAGCAGAGGATTTTGGAGTGGATGACCTACCCCGCTCAATTGCTCTTTCGCTGAACCGTAGATCAACCTTCGTGCATAATGAAATTAGCTCATCCAACTTAGAGGGCAAGTCTCTGGTAGCTAACTCATCCTTGATGCGCTCAGATAAGCCATGCCAGAATGCAGCATACAGGGCCTCGTCGTTCCATGCAAGTTCGGATGCCAGGATTTGGAACTGTATTAGATACTGTCCCACAGTACGTGTTCCCTGGCGTAAAGGGAGAATCTCAGATGAAGCAGAGGTTACCCGGCCTGGCTCGTCGAAGATGCCCCTGAATGTTGCCACAAAGGCAGTATAGGAGGACAGCAGGGGATCAGACTTCTCCCATAAAGGTGATGCCCAGTCAAGGGCTGAGCCGCTGAGAAGGGAGATGATATAGACAATTGTAGTACGGTCACTGGGGAAATTGCCAGGTTGAAGCTCAAAATGGCTTTCGCATTGGTTGAGAAATCCCCTGCAGAACCTTGGAGATCCGTCAAATTTTGCTGGCATTGGAAGATGAAGACGTGGAATGGAAATGGGCAAGGTGGGTGGGGTTACAGCTGGTTTCACTGTGGTGGACGCACCGAACGTGTCAGGTTCACGGAGGGTCATTTGAATCCCATCCAGCCGCGTAGAGAGATCCTGGAGACAGCAGATGATATGGCCTTGTGCAGCCTCCTGATGTTCAAGTCGGGCTGCCAGTTCTTGCATCGGCCTAACCGCTTGATCCTGGTCTCCGGCTGGATTCATATGGTCAGTGCTTACTGTCACAACTGAGGGTTTTAGCTGACAGGAGGAAGCCTCAGTTGTAGGGGCTGAGAGGAACTTAAACCGGGGAGGTTTAATCAGACCCCTGGACATGTAAGTGTTAATAGGAAACCCGAAGGTGTGACCATGACAACCAGGTAAAAGTAAATTAAAAGTTTATTGACAAACTCCGTGTAACAACAGACAGCAAATGATGACAGTGGCAATAAATAATATTCCTGGAACACTTTGACCATGAAGGTGTAACAGAGCACTGGTAGGTTAAGAACAGCTGTTAAAGTCCTTGATGGAAAAACCTTACCAGGCCTGGCTGTAGTAGTGCAGATAACCAAGGAACATGCCAGTAGATGGAATAGATGAAGCTGGTAACTTGAATCAGCTGTTGTGTTTGCTGGATAGAACCAGCCAGGTGGTAAGACACGGAGTGGATGCTGAGTGGGATCAGCCAGGTGATAAAGTCACTGAGTGAATGCTGGATGGAACCAGCCAGGTGATGATACACGGAGTGGAAACTGTAAGATGCTAGGGAGCGTGGAAACAGAGGAGTTGAAGGATGGTTACCGGTGGTAGTGGATACTGCTGATAAGTAGGAATCCGCTGGAACAACACCGGCACTTTAAGGATACTGGAATCTGCTGGAAGCAGGCTGCTGGAAGCAGATGGGTTAATGGCTGGAAGCTGGAAGCTGGATCAGCTACGGAGGACTGCAGAGTCAGGCTGCACCGCAGGATGGTAGGCAGGTGCGGGTCTCTTAGTGGATGCTGGAGACAGGAGCTGGAACCTGGAAAAACAACCACAGGAGAGAGAGACTGGAACAAGGTATGACAAACAAAGCACTGACGATTTCCTGGCCCAGGCACAGGATACTTATACCTGCAGCAATGCAGGCATTGGCTGGGCAATTATGCAGATTTCCAGAGGCAGTGGATTGGTGGAACTGAGACATGTGATTGGATCCAACATGGCTGCGCCCATGTTAGAACTTGGAGGGAAAGCTGGTTTGGAAACCATGTGGAAACATAACAGTAATGGCGGCGCCGGCCGCAGAGGACAGGAGACGCCATGCAGGATTCAAACATGGCGCCGCTGTGACAGCGTCTCTGCGTGACAGGAGGGATATGCAGAATGTGGACACAGATGAGATCCGGCCCTGGAACGCTGAGCCAGCCTCAGGAGATATCTGAAAGGCAAGTAATGGCGTCCAGATACCCGGATCGTGACACAGTGCATGATGAGAGATAAAGATTAAGGAGGTGGAAAAGATGGAAACATGCAAAAGGAGAGGGGGGAGGCAGGAGGGTATAGGTATTTGGAGGTGGAGGGAGGAACCAGATGAGGACCATCTCTTCATCTCCAGATACAGGGGGAAAAGAAAGAGTAGGTAAGATGCATGGAAAGGGGTGGTCTGAGAAATAAGGTGGCAGGTTGTTGGGAGTCTGATAGGAAGTGATGCCCTGACTTATGGAGTAAATTTTGGATGTGAAGTAGGTGAAAAAGTCAGGGGTACAGAGTAAATAAGGGTGTGAAAGTGTGGGAGGGAAGAGGTGGGGGTTGAGGTTCTTGAAGTCTGACTGTTTATAAATTGAAATGGCAGCACTGTAGGATGAGAGCATAAATTAGAAGTGGAGGAGTTTTGTTTTATAGCATGACTTCCTCCACTGCCGCTCAGTGGTTTGTGAACATTTGGAATGCCAGGGTTGAGGTGTTGATCTGCAGGGGTGAATAGTCTTTGCTGTAGCAGCAGAATCAAGTGCAGTAGAAGGCAGGCATTATGTAAGAAAGTGGCTTGTTCAGGGTAGGATAGAGAGAGAATAGGAGAGAGAAGTGGGTATAGTAGGGAGAATAAGGAAATGGTGATGATGGTCTCAATGTTATGTTTGGTGATAGTAGCCTTAAAAGGCAGAGATGGAGAAAAAGTGAGGGATAAGTTTTAAGAGAGCAGGTAATGGTCAGAGAGAGTATTACAGGCAAGTGAGATACAGTACTTACTTTTCAAATGTGTCAATTTCATCTCATATATTGGCGCGGGCTTTGACTGCATACCCTAGTTCTAAACATAAATAGATGTTCTACCATGCTAAGACTGGTAGTTCCACGCAGCAAAAGGAGAAATATACAGGTGCACACTATAAATAGTAAACACTACTAATCAGAATAACTATAATAAATTCTGCAATAAAACATTGAGTAAATTTGAGATGCGCAGTATGATTGTATCCAAAAACATTGGCCCAACAGCCATGACCAGGTGACTAAATCTGATGGGTCCCTAATAGTAAGATTCAAGTCCAGGGCATAGGACCACTCCCCTCTTCCCAGACAAGCACAAGCCAACCACCCCAAGGCATCACACTAGTGAGCGGTATAAGTTTTACTAAGTGTTACTTAGTAAGAAGCAGCAGCTATGTTTTTAGAGTGTTGCGTAGGTGAGTGGTAATAATTAATGTTAAAAGTTTTACATTCGAAAAAAAATTGTAGGTGCTAAAAAAGTGCTAGATTAAGTGTTACAATACGATGCCCCAAAGCAGCCAGGCCACACCAACCCAGGGTGCCGCATGCCCAAACTCATCCCTAAAACTGTGCCAAATTGTATACATTTATTCAGGACTTACCATATATATTGCCTTTTTCAATATGCAGTCTGCAAATGATAGAGATCCATAATAATGAAAAACACCCCATGGGAGGTGTGAGGGGTTCTAATTAAAGCTGAAGGAGTCTTCACCGTTAAGTGCATACCCTAATTTTAAACATAATGAGAGATACCTACTATTCAAATCTAACAATGTCAGTTCATATAATAATGGTTCCAAAACTGTGTAAGGATCCATCCTAACTACCATTTACTTACTTACCTACTTAATTTTGACACAAAAATATTTGATAAACTTATTGTGAATCAATGTATCCTTTTACTTCCAGATCTAGTTCATAACAAACAGGTTTGCTTTGTACCTGGACAAAACCAACCAAGTTATTGATTTAATTAATTTTACAATGAACTTCGACTGGACTCCTCGCTATTGGTGCTGGGAAGGTATTTGATATGATTGATTGGTGTTTCATGAGGGGGTGCTGGAATACATCAGTCTGGGTCTAATCTGCCAACACAGTCCTATATAGATCTACATCAGTCTGTATAAGGATTAAGGGGACACCCTCTCAATCTGTGTTGATACATAACGGCACACTTAAATGATGTCTGCAGATTTCTTGAAGATTGGGATTTATGGAGTTTTCCTGCTGAGGAGTGATCATTATTATAATGATAGCCCTCCCTAGAGTTCTCTATGTCCTCCATACAATTCTTGTGAGGATCCATCCTGGATTCTTTCTCAGTCTTTAGAGCTCAATCCATAAATTTGTCTCATGGGGGAGGTGGCTAAGATTTCAGCATGACATTCTCTATAGGTATAAGAATCAGGAGGTCTATAGCTCACTAACGTTCACAGCTACTAACATGTTACAGTATTGTGCTCAACAAGGAGGTGATTTGAGACAAATGCTTGAGATGGAATGTTCTGGCTTGGTGATTCCTATTTAATCCTTCATGGGTCACAAAAATACTATTAAGTATACACCATCCAAAAATAGGTCCAGAGCTCTATTGTTGGCATATACTCCTAACATATTTTCAATTATCTGCCACCTCCATTTATAGCTAATTCTGATTTTCCACTTGTGGCTAACAATAGATACATTTGATTTGTGGACTCAGAGGGTTCTCAACTGGTTGGTCAACTGGTTATACTTATTTACAGAGATACAAAAAAATAATTCCCCTACCATGACAAAAATAGTGGAGATTTTGTCACTTATGTCACGTTGTGATTATTAGGAGGCAGGGGAGCATGAATTTGGGCCATTTTGGCAAAAAACATGCCTTGTAAGTGATTGCCCATTTAAAAAAAGTCACAGACTGGTCAGAATCATGCACGTTAGCCGAACTCGGGCAGCATTACATCCCACCCTATATTTACTGTCTCTGGTGGTTGTTTTTTTACCCCTCATCATGGGTGTCCATATATACCCCCCCCCCTTTCCCCATTCTGTTTCCTTTAACAAACAGATTAGGTACTTGGAGTATGTTTCAAATTAATTTGTTCTGTCTTTGACATTTGCAAATTGTTCTTTATTATTCTTTGTTGTCTGTTCAAAAATGTAAATAAAAAAATGGTATTTTAAGTCCACTATAGACAAAATATAGTCTGAAATTATGTGTTTGTTGTGATATACATACAGCTTGTAAAAACCACAGGTACATAAAATATCACAGATTTCATCATAAATCATATATTGTTTCGCAAGGTGATTGACAGGAAGAGGACATTTGAGGGTGGTAACTGATCGTTTTCTGGTAGTGTCAGGAAAAACGCAGGTGTGCCCAAGCATTTTCAGGGCGTGTGTATGACATCAGATCTGGACGCAATCAGCCTGTCGGAGTAAGTCCTGGGCTATGCACACACTGCACAGTATGGAAAAATCTGTCGATTTTGAATGTGACGCGAACGGTTTTGCAGCTGTCCACTGACTGAGGAGAATTTTCACACAGCGTACACATGCAATCGCACACTTGCACGGGGTGAAGTTTCATTCCCCCTGGGCAGCGACTATCTGATTGCAGGACAGCGTAATTTGCAGCAATCAGGTCTGAATTAAGCCCATTGATATGTATAGGAAAAATGTAGTCATGAAATATGTGGATCATTTCATTCATCAACAGACTTTTAATTTGCTAAAGTTGATATTTATTAAGCTATTGTAACAGATCAAATCAATTTCAATGCTATTTTTTATATTAATGGGAAAAAGGGAATTACAGTGACACACCTGCATTTTTTCTGCCATTCCCAGTAACTGCAGCCAAATTGTGCCTAAATGTCAATTACTTACAGATTTACATGTTGAGGCTCTTGGCTGCAATTCTCCATAATAATGCAGTTGTAAGGGTTATTAGAACAGTTTGGGATTTTGAGCTGTAGGATTTTTGTACCATGTTGCAACTTATTTGCTGTAAATTGAGTTAATAATGTTTGAAAGAACTGGGATTTGTAATTTGGCATGTATTTTTATTAAGCAAGGTTATTGGCTAGGGCATTCCCTAATTAAAATTGATATTTATGTTTCTATTTATTTATTCATATTATTCTTATATAAGTGGTGGCTACAGAGGTGGGGCCGCAGCACAGTCCAAAATTAAAAAAATGGGAGCCACACCAGATGCCAACCCATATGCTGCCAAACATTACCGTCCGGGACTCACCGTCAGTTGGTTCGGTTCCCCTTTATGAATTTTTGGACTGAGCTGCAGCCCCACCTCTGGAGTTGTCACTGTTCTTATTCACAAATTAGGTTTATTATCACTTTATCAATGCAATAAAAACATTTTAATAAGGAAAAACAATCTTAGTTCTGCTTAAACCTACCTCTAATACCTTAACCAGTGTCACCTACCCTAACTAACCCATCATTCCCTTTTAAAGGTTGATTCCTTACCACCAATTACTCCTAGCTCTGGTCATTCTGTTCTTCTACTTGCTTTCGTCCAAATTCCAGGTGAGTTCTTTTGTCCTCCTTGTTCCAGGCATGTCAGAGCTAATTACTGTTCATTGTAATTGACAAACCTGCACTTACAGTTTTATTATTATTATTATTATTATTATTAGTACATAAACAAATGAGTAAAACAAGAAAACAATGACTTACAATACAAAACAATGTAGGACAAGAAAATGGTATATAAATATTGCTACACCAGCCGACATGACACTAAAGTAAGTATTAGGTTGGCAGAAACTGAGGGTTAGGTATTCTAGGTAATAATATACAATTAGTTATTTGTAATGTAATTCTATAGATTGTAAGCTTGTGAGCAGGGCCATCCAACCTCTGTGTCTGTCTGTTTGTACCCAGTTTTGTTCTATTACTGTTGTTCTAATTGTAAAGCACAATGGAATATGCTGCGCTATATAAGAAACTGTTAATAAAATAAATAAATGTTCTTCTATACATTACAATACAGCATTTGACTTACTGGCACAATTTGGATAAAGCCATATTTAATCCCAAATGCAACTTTGTTAGTGTCACTGGTTCTTCCATGTACTCAAATGGCCGCAATGATGCAGTTCACTACAAATTGTGTAATCAAGTCTCAGGAACACCTACTTCACCGGGGAAGCAAGCAGATTCAGGAGGCTGGCCTAATCTCTTTGTAGCCCAGTAGAGCATCCCAACATTCCTGGATGTTTTGGAAGAGTATACAGCTACATAGTAACATAGTATCTGAGGTTGAAAAAAGACAATTGTCCATCGAGTTCAACCTATTTGTGGTCTCCTATGCATGATGATTTACAGTAACTAAAATTTCTGACTGATGCTGATGTCAGCCGTTGCATTTTAACCCTTTTTGTAGTAACTATAATGCCTGACTATGCACCATAACCCTGACTATCCTTATCCATTAGGAATTTATCTAACCCATTCTTGAAGGTGTTGACAGATTCCGCCATTAGAACTCCCTCAGGCAGGGAATTCCAAACACGTATTGTCCTTACCGTGAAAAAGCCTTTACGACGTATTGTGCGGAATCTCCTCTCCTCTAACCTGAGCGAGTGTCCACGAGTCCTATGTGTTGATCTAGCCAAAAACAGGTCCCGCGCTGGCTCTGTGCATTGTCCCCTTATATACTTGTAGATGTTGATCATCTCCCCTCTTAGTCTCTGCTTTTCCAATGTAAACATGCCTAGTCTTTCAAGCCTTTCCTTGTATTCCATCGTCTCCATGCCCTTAATTAGTTTAGTCGCTCTCCTCTGAACCTTTTCTAGCTACAGGATATCCTTTTTGTAGTACGGTGCCCAGAATTGTACACAGTATTCAAGGTGTAGCCTCACTAGTGATTTATATAACGGGAGTATAACACCCTCGTCCCTTGCATCAATTGTCCATTTTATGCATGCTAGTATCTTATTAGCCTTCTTTGCAGCCATCCTACTTTGGGAACTGTTGCTTAGTTTGCTAACTCTGAGAACACCTAAGTCTTTTTCCAGTACAGTATCCCCTAATGTTACCCCATTCAGTTTGTAGGTGTAATTTTTGTTCTTGCTACCACAGTGCATTACCTTACACTTGTCTGTGTTGAAGCACATTCTCTATTTGGCTGCCCATGCTTCTAATTTAACTAAGTCGTTCTGAAGAGACTCAGCATCCTCCTCTGTATTTATAGCCTTACACAATTTGGTATCATCTGCAAAAATTTACACCATGCTCTCTAGATCTTCTGTTAGGTCGTTAATGAAAATGTTGAACAATAGCGGTCCTAATACCGAGCCATGTGGCACACCACTTAACACTTCAGTCCAATTTGAAATAGATCCATTAACCACAATGCGCTGCTCTCTGTTATCTAACCAGTTCTTGACCCAAGTGCATATAGTGCTTCCTAGCCCTAATTCTTGTAACTTATAGATAAATCGCATGTGTGGTACTGTGTCGAAAGCTTTGGCAAAGTCTAAAAAGATTACATCCACTTCTTTACCCTGATCGAGGTTTGCACTTACTGTTTCGTAAAAACCAAGTAAGTTGGTTTGACAGGATCTGTCCTTCACGAATCCATGTTGATTCCTTTTAATGATTTTATTGGCTTCAAGGAACTTCTGAATACTATCCCTTAGAATACCTTCCAGTACTTTCCCCACTATAGATGTAAGACTTACTGGTCTATAGTTACCCGGTTCAGCTTTTCTTCCCTTTTTGAATATAGGCACTACTTCCGCTATATACGCCAGTCTTTGGGAACCATACCTGATATAACTGAATCCTTAAAAATAAAAATTTGCGGTTTTGCCAGTTCAGAGTGAAGCTCCATTAGAACCCTTGGGTGAATTCCATCGGGCCCTGGTGGTTTATCAATCTTTAAATGTTTTAGTCAGTCACAGACTACCTCCTCACTTAAATAAGTACCTATCAGTGGGGTATTCTCATTATTGAGATTGTGTGTCAGTCCCTGAATTGGGTTCTCTCTAGTAAATACTGTTGAAAGAAAATTCATTAAGTATGTCCGCTATGCCATTAATCATTTTTGATTAAGACTTCCAACTTGTCTTTTACAGGGCCTATACTCTCCTTCTTTAATCTCTTACTATTAATGTATTTAAATAATTTTTTGGGATTTGATTTGCTTTCCTTAGCTATTAGTTTTTCTGTTTCTACTTTAGCCGCTTTTATTTCTTTCTTGCATATTTTTTTTACAGTCTTTATAGTGCTGAAATGATTCCGCATTCCCATCAGATTTGTATTTTTTAAATGCTCGCCTTTTCTTGCCCATAAGTTCCTTTATTTTTTTATTAAACCACATCGGTTTATTATTATTAATCCTCTTTTTGCTGCTCGTCGGAATAAATTTGAGAGTATTTTTAGCTAGTAGTGATTTTAATACATCCCATTTCTCTGTAGTATTTTTTTCTAGAAACAAACCTTTCCAATCAATATCCCTTAAAGTTTCCCTCATAATTTCAAAGTTGGCTTTGCTAAAGTTTAGAGTCCTAGTTGAGCCAGTATAGGACTGTTTATGAAAACCTATATTGAATGTGACCATATTGTGGTCGCTGTTTCCTATGGGCTCCCCCACTTTAATATCTGATACAGTATGTAGTAAGTCAAGTAAACAAGAAAAGCTGTCAAGAGAAGAACAACAACATTAAGTGTACACCTATGGGTACTCTTGCAAAAACCTAATGAAAAAGATATTAATACATGATCACAAGTCAGCTGCTTAAATCTGCCATAATCATCATCAACTCCATCTTTTTCTCATCTTAGATTTACATATTCAAACTGTATTTACAGGTCATTCACTCAGCTTGACAATTATATGATGGAGTTAATAATTTAATTCCTACATCAATACAGATATATTCCCATTAAAATGTTTTCATTTTATGGATCTGTACAGTATATACCATTTGCAGAGAAGATAGACCTTTTATAGCATTGCATATATTTAGTATTAGAAATGTAGAGTAGACAGTGTCTGGGCAATGCTGAGTCTTAATATATCTTTTATCTGTAATTCTCTGTAGGTCAGAAAATAAAAATCTATCTCTTCGTATGCGCTGAAGGCACCAATACTCTGTGGAACATGGGCATACAAATTCCCATTGTCTACAGTGCTTTACAGACTAGAAACATAGAAAACAAATTAATTTGTGAACGTTTTAGTCCACTTATTTTACTTTCTTTGCAACTAATTTCCTGTTTTACTAATAGAAAGGAAAATAAACACCATTACTTTTAATGCACCGCATTCAGCTCTGTAAGATTGCCTGCAGTCTGCAAAATGGCATTATTCATATGAAATTGACTAAGATCTCTAATGGAACTCTGTAATTTATTATATAAGACACTTTATTTAAATAAAGTCTTTCTTTGCTTGTGATTTTGCAGATTTTTTTTTTCCTATCAGACATATATTATGTTTGTCTATTGTGTGTTGTGTGTAAATTAGAAGACAAAAATCTTTGTAGGACATCAGCACTTTCCACCTTGTTGGGCTGTTGGTGACCTTACACTAATATGAAAATTCCTTTATAATTGTGCTATTCATATACTGTATGTATATATATATATATTTATATACTTTCTTTAGTTTTAGACATACTCTTTTATTTTGTTGGTTTTAGCATGCTGGAAATAAAGAAATACAATTTATTAGTACAATTTATTACCAATTTGTACTATAGGCTTGATTCAGAGATTTACATAAACCCAAAGGTTTACATAAGAGGGTGGTTCATTAAGTAAAGTAACAAGACCTCTCATGTGTGTAATGTTCTATATTTCATTCTTATTTCCCACCAAGCCAGAGCATGTAGACCACCACTTCCTCTCGTGGCCATTATACTGTGCCTCATATAGAGTCATACTGTACCAACATCAGTTGTATGATGGCCGGGCTGTTGGAAACATGGTCAAACATGTTCCCATGACATGATGATATCACTGTACAATTGGCAATAAATTTCAGCTTTTGATGTGCCCTTTACATGCAGAAATTGGATCATAGTAAGTACCTCAGAGTTTAACCATGTTTCTGCCAGCCCTGCCAACTTACTGTACAGTCTAATGTCCATGAGGGGAAGCATTGGTCTACTGCCTCTGGCCTTGCAGGAAATAAGAATTAAATTGAGACCATTATACACGAAAGAGGTCTTGTTACCTTACTTATTGAACCACTCACGGACATATTTTGCATGCATAGGATCCTTTCTGACTATGTGCATAATGAGTTCTGCAAGAATGCATACAGTAACCCCAAGCCGCAGCATGACTGACATTCAGCAGACATTTTGGGGTGGGGGTGGGGTGGTGCTGTGTGCATTTCAGAAAACAGGAGCATGGCAGCCCCATTTTCTGGAAGTAGCGAGGCCAGTGTCTGCATCTTCCAATGGAGATAATACTGGCTCTGATAGTGGTCATTCTGAGTAAGTCTGGTCACAATGTTAACCTGATCCTGTGTCTTTGGATGCAGGCATCGGATCTGGGATGCTGGCAGGAGGCGTCTTTATCTATCAGACGCCTCCTGCAGGCATAAGCATATTTTTGTACAGCAGCTTCATCCAAAGCTGCAGCTGCTGTGCAATAACATCCATCCATAAACAAGACACAGTATTGTAAGGGGATGTAGTGTGATTGTTGACAATCAAAATACTGACAAGAACAATGGGTACCCAAAAGGAAGGCATTGTGATGTTGGCAAGTATAATATGCTACTTAAAACTATTAATGTTTGCCAACCCATTTTTGTTGGTTTCGATTCTGATTTGTGTTCAATTTTTGGTTTTGTCAAAACAGCTTTACGTGTTTTTGTTTTGGATCAGTATTTTTTTTTCAAAAATTGATAAAAACAGGTAAAATCACATAATTTTTATTGTTCCAGCATTATTTTATCCTCAATAACATTAATTTCCAGTCATTTACAGTAAATTTTGACCACCTCACAACTCACAATATTGTTTTCAACTTTTCACCAATATTGGCCAAAGGCTGCATTGAGCTGGCTGTTTAAACTAACAGACAGAGCAGAAATACATGGCACATTACACAATACTCCACACAGGAGTGTCCATTACTCACATTACACCAAAGAAGAGCTCCTTATACACAATACGCCAAATATATCAGGGCCACCCCACCACATAGTAGCGATAAGTACCCCCACCACAACTACACACAGCAATAGCAGCAAAAGCCCCCGCAGCAACATTCACACCAGGCAGCAGCACCATTTTCTGTCCTCCACTCTCAGGAACACAGCAGCAGCGAGCATCCCCCAACCACGCACTGTCAGATTACAGGAGCAGCGGCTGCCTGAGAGTACCACCCCCATCTCAGTAAACAGCTGCAGTTGGTATACCTCCTCTACCCACAATAAGCAGCAGCCAACTTCTCCACTGATGGACAGGTTGCTCTCCTGCTTTCAGTCAATTCTGCGTGTCAGATCCAATTGGGGGCCACACCATGGTAACAGGCTGCTGGCTGGTTAGGAGACAGTCATTCTCAGCCAACCATAGTAACAGCCACTGCTTGGATCCCACAGAAAAAGCTTTCCAGGCTTAAACACCGAGATCCAACTGTCTCATTTTTGGATCTGAGCCTGGCAGGAAGAACCGAGCCGGGATTCAGATCAGCTCAGAACCCCTATATTCAGGTGGGTTCGGTTTTCAGGAATCGAACCCACTCATCTCTACTTAAAATGTTTTAGAACCTCTTATAGCATGACTTTAAACATGATGAATTACCATCATGTTTATAGTTGTACTTTCAGTGTGTATAAAGTAGGGGCCAAATACTGTATGTTTCCCATTGTAAGCTATGCTGACACACACTCTGATGTTTCCCTGAACGATGCTCCTACATGTTGTGAGACTCTTAGTATACAGATGTATCCACGTTATCTTGAGTAGTTTTCTGTGCCTAGTCACAACATGATTTATTAGCATAAACTCTTCAGCTATTGTTCTCAACTGCAATACAATACAGAGAACAATACAGCAGGGGATTAAGTCATTACAGCAGAGGATTAAGTCTGACTGGCCAGTCACAGTTAATCCTATTAACCGTCAAGATAAATGTGGATACATCTGTAGATGTTAAGGCTGGCTCATTTATGCACTGTGGTTCTCCAAGATATCCCAAGTGCTGAAAATTGGAAAAACATGTTTTCCTGAATGATCATACAGTACTTCTCAATCTCAAACAAAAGTGATCAGTACTTGTTGCATGAGGCATGGTTTCAGAGCTCATTGAGTCACAGTTCTGGGTATAAGCAATGTTTTTGAGTACATCTAGGAATATGAGCTGCTCCATCTATAAATAAATGATGCTGGCATCAGCTAATTGCCAGTTTATTAAGCTTTGTTTCTGTAAACTAGCATTCCTGAGTTGGTTATTGGACTGATTACTTATGTTTGACTGACATTGATCACAGATTTTTCTGTTTCTCCTAATGCCCTGGCATGACTGGCTACTCTTATGGTTCTTATCCCATGGCATTGGTAGACCACTTCTCTGTATCTCAATTGTTAGCTTCGTTTTGATGACAACACATAAATCCTGGAAACCAGCTGCTTATATTAGATGCAGAGACTGTTTGATTCAAGTTTTATTCAAGACTATAAATATACAAATCTGTTAATGGAATTCTGTGGTCTATATTATGGTCAGACTGTTACAAGTTAATCAAGGCCTTATACAGCCCTTTTGTTTATCAGCACAGAAGTTGTTGAGTATGTCAAATGGTGAGTATTAGGCCATCAATGTCTTGATTATAAATAATCCAAGTTTTTTCTCCATGTAGCATGTACCAGGTGTTAGAAAAAAAATGCCAAGCAGCTGCTTCAATGACTGCTGATGAAGCAATACTCATCACAAAACCCTAGGGCACTAATTAAGTTTTAAAGTAGTAAAACAAGACACAGTCATCTGGCTGCTTATTTGCATCCTCTTTCAAATCTATTACTTATGCTATGGCTACAAAACAAGACCAATTGCAGAAGTATCACACAAAATCTAGAAATGTTGACATTAAGATTTGTTTTACACACTAAACATGGCATTTTATCTATTTCATTCCAACTACAAAATGCTAAATTATGAAAACAATTTACTCTATTTGGTTTTAAAATAGTCATGATAAATAATTTTTAGAATACATTTTAGAAATAAGCAGTTACAATTTGGGTGAGTTTGACATATTTGAATCAAGCCTTAGATTGAGGAATTGTCCACCATCCACTTACTGGAAAGTGAGAAGCATCACTTTCAAGTGATGGGATCTCAGATCTCATGTCATTTGACTGCCACTAGATCAGACTGCTCCTTTTCTGGCAGATGTAGTTGTGCCCAAGTTTCTATACATATTCTTAAACCAGAAGAACGGCAACGCCCAAAAGTCAATGCCCAGGTCATAAACCAACATTAGCCAGAGAGACTGCATAATGACTGGTGTTTTAATATAAAATTAAGAAATAGAGGAATAAATAATTGGAAAAAAAGTAAAATTATATATATATATATATATATATACTGTATATACTGTATATGCAGTGCATACATATAATCTGGCATGCTACCACTCCCACAGTCCCACTTCCATAAAAGCGACTATAGCTAGCAGTAGGCTGCTGACACTATAAACTGCAATCTGCCCCCACCCCATCCCCCAGGGTGTTTGACAAATGTCTGTGCATACACTGTTTGTATAATAGCAAAATAAACCACTCCCCTTTGCAGATCCTTGTCTAAGGACCTTATCTCAGCTACGTCTTACATATAATCACCTGGCTAAAGACTCCTATGAACTCAGTAAGGAAAGAGCAGAACAGTGGGCCCATATTAGAGAGAAGGTTGACTAATCATTGATCTATCCACAAACTAAACAACATTTGTATAAACATCTATTGCGATGGTGTATGATTCCCACATTACTGTACATTGTGCTATTTATCTGTCTACCTTAAATCAGTGCTGGCAAAACTGTTGTATGGTAGGTGCTTATTCTCACATTTTGTAGTTCTGCCTTAAGAAAATGACATTCTGTTGAAAAGTTCAAGACCTTATTAACATGATAATACAAGTACCCCTTCATACTATTTTATGGTAAAAAGATAGGTTAGATGGAAGTTGTACTTTGATTATTGTGTTTAGGAGGTCTGGATGAAGTTGCTTTTCAGGCCATTGAATCTAATATCATTTCATTAACCGAGGATGACGCCGAAAAAGTGTTATTTGAACAATCAGATTTTCTAAAATTACCTGATGAGACACCGGCTGATCTATTTAGATTACGTAGACGTGAGGTGGAGTTTACCGTACATGGCCAGTTTCTATCAGATTATTTCAGAAATAAAAAAAATCCCGAGAGGATTTCGTGTGAGAAATATTCCTACTTTTGGCCGCAATAACATCTCTTTTTGCACCAAATGGTGCGGGGTCCTCAACAAATGTTCTCTGGATCTTATGGTCCTAGTTTTTGAGGAGGTTGGTACTGAGTTAGCTAGTATCAGGAAAGATATAGCTACATTCAATGCAGATTTGTTACCTTCCCTTAGTGTTGATAAGACAACCAATTGGGTTGAACGGATTTCTGAGCAAATTACCAAGTTTCAGCAAGATCTTATTACGTTTAAACGTAAAAAACTTAGCACGGTCAATTATGATTATGCCAATCATAAAGTTTATCCTTGGTTAAAAGGTGAACCTGTCGTTTCTAGGCATAGACGTTTTAACCACCGTCAACGTAATTAATATGAGGCTGATCCTTCATCCTCTTCTCAATCACTATCAGAGACTGAACTGGCTGAAACTAGTGATACTAATGTTGTTGATTCAAGACCTCCCAGTGGCACTTTTTTGTAGGAACCAGGTCTGTCACTGGCAGAGGGAGAGGCCAAGGGTCAGGTACCCCACAAGGAGAGCGGGCTTCAATAAAGCGAGTAGGACGGTCAAAACGTTATTAGATACTGTATTTAATTTGTCCCAACATATACTTTCGCCCTCAGAACAGGAGGTTCTCTCACTTGGTCTTTCATTTGTTCCCACATGTGCTCATGATAATTTTCAGTGGTCTGTTGATAATTTTAAACTAGGACGTAAACTACGCCTGCGTGAGTTCTTTGGTAATACTGAATTGACCCCTCCTAGTTCTCATATTCTTAAAGCCCCTAGTCAATTTGATCCACATAGCTCCAATGCTAGCCTTAAAATCTTTTCACGGGTTGTTGAACATGATATGATTAAGAATACTCATAAACCTAGGTGTATCATCCTCACTCCCCCACAAAGATCTGCTCTGAGGGATCTGATCAGCAATGATCAGGTTGTGATCCGTCAGGCAGATAAAGGGGGTGCTAGTGTTTTACAAGATTGGTCTAAATACAACATTGAGATTCTCAGACAACTGAGTGACAGTGATATGTATCGGAGGGTTTATGACAATCCTATGCCACGTTTGAAACGTATTATTGATATAACATTGGATTTGGCTCTTACACATGGTTGGATTGAGGCTGATATGATGGGTTTTCTTAAAGTTGATCATCCGGTTTGTCCTATTTTGTACACGTTACCTAAGATTCACAAGTCTTTAGTGGATCCACCCGGACGACCCATCATATCAGCCAGAGGGTCCTCACTTCAACCATTAGCTCAGTTTGTGGATGCCTTTCTACAGCCTATTGTGACTTCTTTACCAAGCTACCTTAGAGACACTAGTCATTTTCTTGAAGGAATTAGGGGTTTGGGACCTTTGCCTGAAAATGTATTGCTGGCCACACTTGATGTCAATTCCCTCTATACTGTCATCCCACATGAGGAGGGGTTGACATCTGTGGCAGCGGCGTTAAGTTCACATCCCCTCCAAGGACCACCTTCTGAATTTGTATTGGAACTTACACGTTTGGTTTTGTTTAACAACCATTTCCTCTATGGCGGTGCCTATTATATGCAAATTAAGGGCACCGCTATGGGGTCGAATCTGGCGTATGCGTATGCCAACTTGTATATGGCGTGTTACGAACAGAAACATATTTTACCTTTGTTTGGTTCATCAATTCTCTACTATAAGAGATTTATAGATTACTTATTTGTACTTTGGATTGGCACTAGCGAACAGTTCACCGCAATGGTTAATTATCTTAACACCTTAGATACCCCTATTAGATTTACGAGCAAAGTGGATCCGTTCAGTATAAATTTTCTTGATGTTACCCTCTTTCGACAGGAAGATACTCTGGCTACCACCTTATATAGGAAGGACACTGACCGTAACACTTTGCTGTATTCTACGAGTAACCATCCAAGCACCCTCAAGGATGGATTACCGATCTCTCAGTTCCTAAGAATCTTGAGAATTAATACAGATCCACAACGTGCAGAAGAATAGATAAATGAAATGACACAACGTTTTCTCTCACGCAGTTATTCTCAGAAAACTATCAGCAGATGTCTCCATAAGGCACGTAATACATTTTCTGGCAATACTCACGTTAAACATTTTGACAATAGTCGTATTTACAGTACCTATGACTGCATGGCCCAACAAGCGAAGAAATCTATAACACAGCATTGGCCAATTGTGTTGAGTGATCCAGCTCTTGGCAGTCTTGGTGCAGCTCCACCTTTATGCACCTGTCGAAGAGGTCCGAATTTAAGAAATATGCTTATGCATCCCCTACTACAGCCACGGAAGAACCAGGGTACTTTGTTACCAGGTAGGAGGACTGGATGTTTTAGATGTGTGGACTGCACAACCTGCCGCTTGATGCTTACAGGGTCCTCTTTTTTGCATCCACATAGTGGCAAAAAGATTCGTATCTGGCATCATTTACATTGCCAAATGAGTTTCGTCATTTACTTTCTGCTTTGTCCGTGTGGACTTATGTATGTTGGCATGACCAAAAGGAACTTTAGGGACCGTATGGCTAATCACAGGTCCTCAATAAGGGCGGCATTTGAAACTGGGACGTCAGATAAACCAGTCGCAAGGCATTTCTTGGAAGCTGGCCACTCAATTGCCAGCATTAAATGTATGCTAATTGACCACATTCCAATTGATATTAGGGGTGGTGATCGATTAAATAAACTTAAAAAATGTAAAGCTCATTTGATTTATACACTGGATACTGTTCATCCACGAGGACTTAATGAACATAATTCATATAATATCCTGCTTTGAAGAAATACAACAGTAAATATGTGATGATTCAACAACCATTCATTTTTTTAGTTTCCCTTTTTTTTGACAGAGGTGACTTTTATTGTGGTGTCTTGTCTGTTATATGTTTATATATGTATTTGCACTATTGTATGATGAAAGCTCTTTGTGCATTTTGGATCTTGGCCACACCCACTTGTATACCCTATCAACATAAATTGTTACACTGTTGTTTCTCTAAATAGGCAGTACGGATGGTGTAATGGTTAGCGTTACTGCCTCACAGCACTGAGGTCATGGGTTCAATTCCCACCATGGCCCTAACTGTGTGGAGTTTGTATATTCTCCCCGTACTTGCGTGGGTTTCCTCCGGGTACTCCGGTTTCCTCCCACAATCCATAAATATATACTGGTAGGTTAATTGGTTCCCAACAAAATTAACCCTAGCGTGAATGTGTCTGTGTGTACATGTGATAGGGAATATAGATTGTAAGCTCCACTGGGGCAGGGACTGATGTGAATGGGCAAATATTCTCTGTGCAGCGCTGCGGAATATGTGTGCGCTATATAAATAACTGGTAATAAATAAATATCCATAATAGCCCTGTATTTATTTTGTTTTATAGCTTTATATATGTTTTGTTATTGGTTTGAGTAGTTAAGTAATGTTACATTGATAATTTCTCTGGCTCCGGGCAGCGCGAGTAGCGCTTCCTGTATTTGCGTTCCATCGCTGTGGAACGCACAGTACTTCCGGCGGAAGTCACTTCCGCCCTGTCCAGCGCTGATTGAGTGTCTTGTCATGCGTTCCAAGCTCAGTGGAACGCATGACACTTCCTGTTTTGGCGCTATTAGGAGATATCTAGTCTTCTATATATGTAATACTCTTGTTGTATTCCTTACAGCACTGTATTATGTATTAATGTTTACTGTATATTTACACCTTTATTATGCATCACTGGAATTGTACATTAGTGAGCCTAAATTGTTTTTTTATATCCCATGTTGCATTGGAGTTATACAGGGTGGTTGTGGGTAACGATCCAGGGTTTAAATACCCTCATGGTTTGAATTAACAGCTCATTCTACTTTTTGCTGAGCTGCTTCAAGGATGCACAGTTGTCTGTCCTGAGGAAGGTCCCTAGTGGACCGAAACATCGACATTTGCACATATACACTTTCTACTATGTTTTTTGTGAGTATTTTGCCTACCAAATAAAGAACCTTTATTTTTCAAATGGTGAGTGCATAATTTAATAAAATTTTATATATATATATATATATATATATATATACACTGTATATACTGTATATGCAGTGCATACATATAATCTGGCATGCTACCACTCCCCCAGTCCCACTTCAATAAAAGTGATTATAGCTAGCAGTAGGCTGCTGACACTATAAACTGCAACCTGCCCCCACCCCAACCCCCAGGATGTTTGACAAATGTCTGTGCATACACTGTTTGTATAATAGCAAAATAAACCACTCCCCTTTGCAGATCCTTGTCTAAGGACCTTATCTCAGCTACGTCTTACATATAATCACCTGGCTAAAGACTCCTATGAACTCAGTAAGGAAAGAGCAGAACAGTGGGCCCATATTAGAGAGAAGGTTGACTAATCATTGATCTATCCACAAACTAAATAACATTTTTATAAACATCTATTGTGATGGTGTATGATTCCCACATTACTGTACATTGTGCTATTTATCTGTCTACCTTAAATCAGTGCTGGCAAAACTGTTGTATGGTAGGTGCTTATTCTCACATTTTGTAGTTCTGCCTTAAGAAAATGACTTTCTGTTGAAAAGTTCAAGACCTTATTAACATGATAACCCCTTCATACTATTTTATGGTAAAAGATAGGTTAGATTGAAGTTGTACTTTGATTATTGTGTTAAGGAGGTCTTAAAATTCTCACCAGAATGTCATTAAAAATGGATATCTGTAATTGATCACGGTAGAAGATAAAAGTTTTACTTTCTTCCATTTTCATTTCCCAATGTGCATTTTAATTCAGTATCTTTACCTGTGTGCTGCAGTTCTCCTTTATCTGCTCTCTTCTTATTCTCCACACCCTGCCCCCATTCCCTACCTCTACTAAAATTCCATGGTTGACCTATCCCTTCTTCTGCTCTTCATTTAGAACAAAAAAAAGTGGTTCTCTTAGGTTTGTTGTAATGTTGTGTCATGGTGTGATTATCTTGCTTACTGTATGCATACTGTAGTGTACTGTGTATACCAGTGTAGGACTGCTGATATCAGAGCAGAAAAAAAATCAGAGTAGCCTTGATGTGGCTCATCAGCTTCCCATTTACTTGCAAATTCATGTAACAAATATCTCTGAAATTCTATTACCAGATAGGTTCAGGTATTGTTGCGAACAATAGTCAGTGTGCTGGGGGGATACCAGGGGGAGTAGCACCCCCATCTCTATTTTCTGTATGTATACTGTACCAATGTCTACTGTCAAAGCTAATTATGTTTGGGCAGATGTTCTATCTCCCCCTCCTCTTTCTTTAAAACATTAATAACAAAATACACATAAGAGAAAGTCGAGCGGCACTCGGAGACTTAATCCATAAAAGCGTGTATTCAAAAAGTATCAATGCAACATACCAATGTTTCAGGCGGCCCCGCCCCTTTGTCAAGGTCAAACACTCCTATTTGCTGCCCTCCACCCTGTGTGTTCCCATCATCCCTCCCCGCCAAAAAAGAACACCTCATTAAGGAGATCCTGTCATTGCACAAATCCTGCATTTGAGCCGCTGTACACCAGGCTTATTGCAGCCGTTACCATCAGCGGGGTTTATTATCATCTATGACAGAGGACAGACTTCACCAGCGACATCATTGGTTACCTCAGTACTGTATTTAAGCCACCTCACATTGGCCCTGCATAATCATCATTCATTTGCACTTCAGCCTGTGGACGCACGGCTGAAGCAGGACTTCAATTCATACTAGTGCTCCCTCTCCTTTTTATTTATTTATTAACAGTTTTTTATATAGCGCAGCAAATTCCGTTGCGCTTTACAATTGGAAATAACAATGATATAACAAACTGGGTGATAACAAACAGTCATATAGGTAGGAAGGCCCTGCTCGCAAGTTTACAATCTATAGGGAAATAGGCATGTATACACAAAGAAAGGTGCTATCTATTGCATAGTTTTCCACCAGATTGCAAAGGTTCTTGGTGGGCTGTATGATATGGTCATACAGCAATGATGAACCGGGTTCGAGAGGAAGGGAAAGTGAAGAATGAGAAGACATGTGAGGATATGTGTGGACTGTACAGAGTGGATGCAATTTGATAGGAATGTTTATGAAAGTCATGCGGGCGGTTCTGGAATTTGATATGCTTGCCTAAAGAGGTGAGTTTTCAGGGAACGCTTGAAGGTTTGGAGACTAGAGGAGAGTCTTATTGTGTGTGGTAGGGCATTCCGCAGAGTGGGTGCAGCCCGATGAAAGTCCTGCAATTGTGAGTGGGAGCGAGTAATAAGTGTGGATGAGAGACGCTGGTCTTGTGAAAAGCGAATAGGTCGGGTTGGGAGATATTTTGAGATAAGCAAAGTGATGTACGTTGGTGTAGTTTGGTTAATGGCCTTGTGTGTGAGTAAAAGTATTTTATATTGAATATGGTAGAATATAGGTAACCAATGGAGGGACTGACAGAGTGGATCTGCAGACGATGAACGTCTAGCGAGGAAAATTAGCCTCGCCGCTGCATTCAGAATGGATTGTAGTGGTGAGAGTCTCGTTTTGGGAAGACCAGTTAGGAGACTATTGCAGTAATCAATACGGGAGATAATGAGAGCATGGATTCGAGTTTTAGCAGTGTCTTTTGTAAGGTATGGTCATATTTTGGATATGTTTTTTAGATGCATGTAACATGATCTTGAGACAGATTGAATGTGGGGAACAAAGGACAGATCAGAGTCAAGGATGACACCTAGGCAGCGAGCTTGTGGGGTAGGGTAGATAGTCGAGTTTTCGGCAGGTTTTCAGAACCTTTGGAGCATGTGTTAATCCCCAAGGGGATCATTCAACACAGTGGGTAACACACTCACCACATTCATTTGTTGTATAATTTCCCCCGGATGCCTGTTGTAATTTTAATATAAAATTAGTTTTATTACCATAAAGACTTTTACTATTGCACACTTATTTTAGGATATTTAATTGTAGCCAAGTCTTATCATACAACGTGTCTAAATGTTTATTATATTGTTGCCAGCAGCTTGATTCATTGTGTCTTCTATTCAGGCTATTAACTATATGTGGTTTCTATAATATGGTACTTCAGACCATACTGTTTTACTAATAATAAAAATGTATTCACAATAGACTTACTCAGTGCTCCCATTTTTTCTCTTTTCCAGTACACAGTACTGGCTGTACTGCCCTGATGGCTTCCCTTTTACCATGAGTTACACTACCATACCCACCTCACAGGACTTAACTACCCTTTCACTCCCCCATCCAGTTATTCAATATTCTATACACTAATCATACTTCACCCTATGGACATACACTACTTGCTTGGGGGTCACTGCAGTTGTCTAATACCTGCTGTTGCTGACTCCCTGGGGAAAGGTAACCTTATGTTCTGTCTAAGATGGACAATGTGAAATTGGTATATTAGTATGCAGCAGTCACATTATTCTGGATAAAAAAAGATGGTGTCGCTTCCCTGAAAGATACAGATGGGTCCTCCATTATCTTAGCTGGCTGAGGCATTAGTCACGATCGGGCATACGCAGAGTACTGAGGTGGAGGTAGGCGCGCCTAGTCGCAGAGAGGCATGCCTAGTTGCAGGGAGGCGCACAGAGCGTTTGTCGTTACCTTTAAGAGTAATACCTGCGATCATTCACCAGATGTCGCTTTTTACAAGCACCACTGATCATGCGTGTGGTCTCCCGTAAAATACAATACTGAAATACATAGTAAGACCTACTTTACTAGTGTGTCTCATTACGCTACATTATTTCATACAGTATATAACAGTACAGACGCAAATAGTACAGCAAATGCAGATGCAAACAAACATGATAAAGCCACAGTATGTTCCATTTACAGTACTTTTGAAATATGTGAGCGTCCAAGTCAGATAAATCAACATAAAACCAGTAGTGTACACGGACGCAAACAGACGTGTTACTGTACAGTACAAGCACGTTGTTGCCTATTGATGTTAGGGATATTGTATGTTAGCATCCTAATCCCGTAGCCATTATGGCATAATCAAAACCAATGGACTTATTCATCTGTCGGCGGTGAAGTGTCTGAGTGGTGAAGTATTCCGCTTCCTATACTTAGAGTCCCGGGTTCAATTCCTAAAGTACGAATGCATGTTAGTTTCTTCCAGACACTTTATTATTTTTTTTATTTTTATATCTATTGTACTGTAATATACTTTCACATTCAATACAAGTGTGCACACAAGTTTTACATAAAGCAGGGCACAACTGCAGGAGTGTTTCTACTGTTAAAGTTCTATGCACTGTACGGTACACATACAATTCTGTAGCAGGGCAGATTCAATTGAAATGGCTACTGCCTATGACTCCTTGCCCCATGGAGGTACTCGGATATGGAGCGAGCGACGGCATAGGTTTTGCAGGCTATGGGGCAATGCTGAAGGAGCGTCATAATCCCCTAGCTAAAATACACAGGGGCGATAGGGAAAGCGAGCTCTATGCACATTATGGTAAACCAGACTCGATCGCATAGCAAGTTCACAAAATGGTGATTCCTTCCCATTGGTGCGCTCCTTCCCATTGGTGTTGGTTTTTGCCTTAGGGGACCCGGACGCTCATACATGTATTTCAAAAGCACGGTATTTATGCACTGTACATACTTCCTTTCACACATTGGGGGTAAATCCAAGTTGATCGCAGCAGGAAATTTTTTTAGCAGTTGGGCAAAACCATGTGCACTGCAGGGGGGGGCAGATATAACATGTGCAGAGAGAGTTAGATTTGGGTGTGGTGAGTTCAATCTGCAATCTAAATTGCAGTGTCAAAATAAAGCAGCCAGGATTTACCCTGCACAGAAACAAAATAACCCACCCAAATCTAACTCTCTCTGCAAATGTTATATCTGCCCCCCCTGCAGTGCACATGGTTTTGCCCAACTGCTAAAAAAATTCCTGCTGCGATCAACTTGGAATTACCCCCATTTGTTTCATCTGCATACACAATCTTGTGTCTGCATACACAAGTGTTTTAACATGTTCGTTTGTGTCTGTATAAACTATTTATTTTTTTAACTCTCTCCGTCTGACCATTGGTCACCATCTATTAACATTATAGTCATCACTGACCATTTGCCACATCTGTAGATCAATCCATGGCTATTCAATCTAAATTACTGGATTAGTGGAGCATTAGCAACCCAGTGGTGGAGATGTGTATTGCATGCTGAGTATCTAGTCGCGCCTCAACGCGCCTGTCCGTGATTAAACTCAGCAACCTAACCTATCACCTAGGTGTGACTAAACCTCCGTCTAGGCACAGAAACAGTCAAGATAATGGAAGACTCATCTGTAGCAAGAGCTCGGAGGAGTTGCTCTAGGTAGGGGTTGCCAATGGTGCAAGTGGGGGTGGTAAGGGTTGGCCAGACCTGGGGTCATTATTACTTTCCATTGGCGTTTATATCATGGGTGCAATGTGTGTGGTGCACATGGGCCCCTGAGTCTAGGGATACCCACACTACACACTCTGTACCCATGTTGTTTATATACTTCCCGCAATGGGTGCTGCAGCCATGGCAAAAATCACACCAAAAATAGCCACCATGCATGCGCAGTTTGAAATTTGTCTCCAGACCATGGTGGTGCCATGTTTCTGGAGACCCACACAAGCGCAGCATACTCTAACACGGCGCCGTGGAGAAGAGAGGGCCCACCTGCAGTCTGCACATGGCCCCCTCCTCTCTTGAAACGCCCATGTTCCTCTCCCATGGTTGGTCCAGGTCTACCAGATATACCCATACCCGAGTAATTTGTACCCACCTCCCTCCTGGCAGGGCTGGACCAGGAGCAGACATACCCCACTATGGCCCTGTATGCATGCATACATTCTTTTATTTGTGTGTTTTCTGGCTTTGCTTTCCTAAATATGAGACTATGATTTGCTAGTTTTAACCAATTATATTATACTACTCTACCATAGTTTATGAACTTATTGATGACCTCAGAAACTGTTTTGTCCTTTAAAATCCTATTAATTAAGATTAAATCTATAGTGTTGACACTGATATTTATCCATCACTCATAGCAAATTAGTAATACTGTATTAAGAAAGGCCTTAAAGCTTCTGCTAATAATTTTAAGTTAACCATTCCTGTAATTAATCTCTCTTTTCTATAATAAACTATAAATTGTGTAACAGATTACCTGATTAGCTATACAGTGAACATGTATCTAAAACATACTGTAAAAGCATTAATAAAAGCAATATCAGTAATGATAAGTAATTTTAGAATTATGGTACCAAAATGTATATTCAGATATTTTTAAAAATGATTGCTGATATACATCTGTTCAATTTGTTGTTCATGTTTACATTTTTTGTAGAATTCAGGATTCAAAAACAACATTTTGAAAAGACTTAATTTTGATCCAAATTCCTTTCTAAGTGCAAAGTTGGCAGACTGATTTGCCAGCTGTGAAGATTTGATATTTGTTGAAACTTTAAAT
Source organism: Pseudophryne corroboree (assembly GCF_028390025.1). Taxonomy (NCBI): domain Eukaryota; kingdom Metazoa; phylum Chordata; class Amphibia; order Anura; family Myobatrachidae; genus Pseudophryne; species Pseudophryne corroboree. Next base: position 219,973,302 of record NC_086444.1, on the reverse strand, counting down.
TTATTTTTCCAGACACCATAAAGTGCTATAAGAAAGAGTATTTATTGGTGACATATACTTGATGTTTGGGTGATAGATCGCTATTAAAGAAGCCTGAAGTGAAATCTATGAAAAGTTCGAAAAGTAAGCAAAAATTCTCTGAACTGTAAAACCTCAAATGATTTCAGGCTGTAAAAGTTCAAACAAGTTCAAGTCAGTTGTCCAGGAGTTATGTGCTTAAATTTAAATATTCTGGAATAAATAATAATCATTACGGGAAACAAAGAATTATTTTGAGGTATATTTATTAAATATAGTTTTTTCTCACTAAAATTACAAACATTGTCTCACCTTTTTTGTATATTGATTTTAGCACTATTTAGCAATAGTTGGTAGGTGGCCCCTGGCAGTTAAATGCAGCTAGTGAGGAGTTTCTGCATTCGTAAGTCTCCTAGAGATAGGCATAGGATAACATCAAGGTGGTGTTACCCAGCAGTTATAAGATAACTGAATTCATGTACGGTACATGTTTTATACATTCTATGTCTATCTAATATATGTGTACAGTATTAGTTTTTTTTTATCTACTAGAGCATATCAATGCTCCCTTTATATTTTAGTTTGACATCTTTCTCAAGGTGAATTGTCCTTTGATTTCATTAGGAACACCCTTTTGGTCTCGTAGATTTTGATGTTTTAGAATTAGTTTTTATATTTAATCTTGCGCAAGACAAGAACCCCTCTCTTTTTGTTTTCAAACCAGTTTAAGGGGTAAATGTATTATAGCAACATAGATTCTGCCGGTATAACACTTTCTGCTTCGCCTCATTATCGAGGCACAGCAGGAAGGGACATCGACAAGATGTATAAAATATCTTGTCTGCCGGAGCAGGGGAGCAAAAATTCCCCCCTCTGGCGATGCCCCCTATAGCTCATAGCACATCCGCTTAGTAATTTATGTCATTTTTGAAATAAATAGTTGCAGGTGTCGGAACCCTCGTATCGGTGTGCTATCTTTTAGATAGCAGTGTTGATATGGACAGAGGTGTCCAGCACCACTGTGACTGTAATACATGGGGCAGAAGTGGTATCAGTGTAGGTAACGTGTGCTGATACCACTTCTCCCCAACAATGCCTCATAATACATTTACCTCTAAATTTCGTACCTAATTTTTATTTTTAACACAGCTTTTCTGCAGATGTCTTTAACTCTATATATATTCAGATATTGTTATGCATAACTAAGGAGAAGAAAGTGCCCTAGTAGTATGAGGCAGCTGGTATGTAAATATTGTACATCAACTATAATATATAACAATACTTCACACATCTTGCATCATTGGCATATCTATAATGGGTGCAGGGTGTGTGGTCCACACATGTTCCAGGGTCTAGGGAGGTTCACACTGCACACCCTGCACCTATAATTATACTTACTTTTCCAGAGACCCTCATTGGCATGCACTGCAGAGCAGCAGATATCAGTGGGAAAACTGCGTGGTGGTCATTTTCCTGGTGATTTGAGCATGCTCAATACAAAAGTTATGGGAATGTGGTACGGGTGCCATGTTCTCGGATACCTGCACATGCGCAGTAAACTCTTGCACAAAGCCAGAGTTTACTGTGCTATCAGAGAGTAGTGAGCCCACCAGAGCCTGCACATATGGGGCCTCTTCTCTCCTAAACCGCCTCTGTCTTGCATGCAGGTTTCCTGATAACATTTTGCTCAATCTTTATGTGTGTATATTTTCAGCATTAGATATTATTGAACACTTTAGATTGTCTTCGCCAGAAGTAACCTCAGACCGATTCCCTCCCACGTTGTAGCATTTACTCCCAAGTCTAAATTACTCAAAAACTGTTTACTGAACTACTTAAAAAAATTGTCATTTGTACAAGATATTATACTGCACATGCCTATTACAGATAAATGTCACCAAAATAATGACTATTCCTCTGTAAAAGCAGTATCACTCTCAGGACCTTCAGCGCATATTTACTTTGAAATAATCATATTCAATTGCAATGCTGAAGGAAAGAAAGAACATCAGTGCATCTGATGCATAGAACAAAACAATATTGACCAAATTACATATTATGTATTCCAAAGCACAGGTGCTTTTCAAACAGCGCTGGAAGAAGTCTAGACTTATGTTATACAGTGTTAAGAAAAGAAAAAGAATGAAGTATTACTGTACATGACATACTATTATCTAACAAAGAGATCAGACGGGCCTTGATAACTGTGGGTGTCTGGGTCTTGCTGTGGCAGATATAAGATAAATGCTCTAGAAAATGAACCTTTTGACCAAGTGTTCCTTATTTGCTTTTTAGTAAGCCACTTTAGATTTTACTTAGGTGCCATTTAAAAAAAAATTTAATGTTTATTATTAGTATTATACAATTTGAATTAATTTAGTTGTTATTAAAAATTCTAGTTGTATTATTTTGTTAAAATAAATAATGTATATTTTTATAATAAAGTATAACATATCTGCCAACTGTTCTGATTTCTGCAGGACAGTTTTTTGGGCACTCTCCCATCTGCGGGCAGTTGTGTCCCACTGTGGGGAGGGCACTTGGGAGGCTCCCTGTCACTCTGCTCTGCTTAGCAGAGCAGCAGTGAATAGATGCTGTGTGAATACATACAGCATCTACTCATGAGAGACAGAGGGACTAGGAGCTTGGCCAGCAGCTTACAGAGCACTGGACATGACCCCGCAATGATGAAGACAGGGACGTGACTGGCAGTTGTGGCATTCCCACTAAGCCACGTCCCCATTTTTAGAGAGGCATGGCTTACCGCGCAAAATAGTCCCGGGTTGCTAATATAAAATATTGGGAGGTATGGTATAGGGGTACCAAGGGTCTGACTGTACAACACAGAATAGTGTACATACAGTACGGTGCCAGCTAAAGATATTTAGTAGAGATGTGCAGTTTGGAAATCTGAGTATTTCTGAACCCCGGTTCCGGTCTTCCGGCCATATTCACAAGCAATACTCATCGGTGCAACTTTGCTTGTCTCCGATGTAATAATGCCATACCAGCACTGATTGGTCATCTGTGTACTGATCCAGGACCCCCTCGGTCGCCACCCCAAGGGAGCAGGTATGGTACACACTGTCCACAATGGTTCCTTGTGACACGTCTGGAAAAAGAATCAGCAGCACCCACTGTACAGATTGCACCCTGCAGATGTACTATCGCTCCCCCACATGCACCAACATCCACTTACCAAACATAGTGGCAGCAGCTACGAGTGGTCCTGTACTGTACACAGGGACAAGCCCACCGGCAGGCCAATCACAGGTCACTGCGCAGTTTTATTTATTTATTTATTAACAGTTTCTTATATAGCACAGCAAATTCCGTTGCACTTTACAACTGGACACTATTAGAAAACAAAATTGGGTAAAAACAAGCAGTCATAGAGGTTGGAGGGCCCTGCTCGCAAGCTTACAATCTATGGGGAAATAGGCATTGATACACGAGGATAGGTGCTATCTATTGCATACAGTAGTTGTCCACCAGATTGCAAAGGTTCTTGGTGGGCTGCATGGTGGTGTGTTATATAATACCTACTGGGTTCCTGTTTTGGCTGATACGTTCCGCTAATCTGTCTACTAGAAATTAATTCTTATTTTATGATCTTGCATTTTTAAAATTTATACTAGGGTATGATTTTTTTTTCTCATATTCGAATTAAATAATACTTCACACAGTCATGCATAAGTCTATAGAAGAGTAGGAGCAACCCACTATTGCAGTGGCTGCTGCTAATCATAGTACTTCTTCAATATTTACTAAAGATGGTGAAGGGAAAAGAAGTTGTACAAACAGGCACCTCAAATCTAAGCAGTATTTCACGATGGCCAAGAAAACATTATCTCTAAATATGAGAGGAAATTTTACTGATAAAAATGTAAAACTGCCAACTTGCCATACACCATATGCAGTGGCTAGGAAAGCCTCAGACCATGGCCTTTCTTTGCAAGTGGTGGTCCTGCTACTGCTGTTTCAAATGAGAAAAGGCAGAATTTGCTAAAGCCAGGGCCAGACACAGTCAGACATGATCTACAACCTCGCATTCAACAGCTAGATGTATCACCTTTAAAACAGACAAATCAGTACCAAAAAAAGAACACTAGTGGCGGGGTGTAATGGAGTCCAAGATCACCGGAGGTGTGGAATGCTGGCCGATCTGAGATCTTTTTGTAAAGGGGCAATAACTTACAAGGCAAAAGCATGCCTTGTAAATGAGCGCCTCTTTAAAAAAAACATACGAGATCAGCCAGCATCCCGCACCTTCGGCGATCTCAGACTCCATTCCATCCCGCCGAAAGGCTGAATAACAAACCATGGCCAGTATTTATTAAAAATCCGAGTTTGGTCGATTTGTGTTTTTTTTTCTAAGTCCCAATCCGGGAATTCACTAAGCACCAATCTCGGCAGTGTCTGGTCTATTCGTAATGGTTTGAATGACAACGTCCCGAAATACGAATGAATAGACTATCGGTCAAACGCGGCTGTTATTTAATAGAATACGGGAATTCACTATTCATTCGTATTTGGGTGTTAGTCTCTGAGGGCTCAAATGCGGTCGTATTTTTTTGCGATTCGTTAAAAAAAGCGGCAAAAAAAATAGACCTGCTTTTTTCAGTCATGTTTACATGTGTTGCAAATAAAAAATCACTCACACCTGAATTAGGATGCCTATAAAAGGATGTTAGGCCCATTTCAATACACCTACACTCAGAAATGGCAGCAGGACTGTGGGCCAGTGATCTTTTGTGTGCTGTGGGATTCCTCAGACTCAGACATCAGCCTGTAAGTACCCAGGGCCAAGAAACTGAACATGGTCAGCAGGTTGTACAGGTTCCGCGGAGGCTGCGCAGGCCTCGTTTTTTTAGGGGGCGTTTAAACTTGAACTCATTGTCCGATGATAAGGTCAAACAGATGTTCCGTCTAAATCGTAACAACATTTTCCATCTGTATGACCTTGTCAAACTGGGCCTAGACCCTGAGACAGCACGCTCTCGCCCTGTCTCAGGCCTGCACAAACTCTTGGCTGTGTTGCACTTTATGGCTACTGGCAGCTTTCAGGCTGTGTCTGGGGATGTCATAGGAATCTCACAGCCCTCATTTTCAAGAATCTTAAAACAGGTGATGTATACCTAACAACCTCTTCTGTTTTGTGTTTGTTTTAATTTCTCGGTGGCCAGTTCTGTCCTAAAATCTCAAGTTTATTGTTCTTTAAAATGTTCACACAGGTTTTGGCTGTTTTGCAGCCCCACATCAAGGCCTCAATCTGCTTCCCTACCCAGGAGTCTCAGTGGCATGCCGTCAGGGTAGATTTCTTTGAGCTGGCTGGCATGCCCAATGTGCTTGGAACCATAGATTGCACACACATTCAGCTGAGACCACCTAGGGGCAGGCAGCACATATATTCAAACTGCCATTTTGAACACTCCACAAATGTGCAGGTGGTTTGTGATGCAAATCTCAAAATAATGAGTATTGTTGCTGGTTACCCTGGGGGCTGCCATGACTCCTTCATCCTCAGTCAGTCATCCCTCTTTGATAAGTTTGAGGACAGACAAATGCCAGATGGATGGCTGCTGGGTATGTAATTTGATATGTGTAGGCCTGCATATACTTTGTCCAAATACAGGTGCAGATGTATTAACCTGTAGAAGGCATAAGGAAGTGAGAAACCAGTGATCTGTGCAAGGTGATAAAGGCACCTGCCAATCTGCTCCAATATGTAAATTAACATTTACAGATTGTCTGCTGCCTTTTTTACCTTGCACATATTACTGGTTTTTCACTTCCTTATGCCTTCTACAGGTTAATACATCTGCCCCCCAGTGAGTTACTTATGTGTTGCTGTATCTTAACATGAATCATGTTACTATATCTGTCTTTTAGGTGATGGAGGATATGGCTGTTTCTCTTGGCTCCTAACTCCATTGTCCCGACCTGATACCCCTGCTGAACACAATTACAATAATGCACATAAGTCCACGTGGAATGTGATAGAAAGATGTTTTGGTGTGCTGAAATCTAGGTTTCGGTGTCTGGATAAGTCTGGTGGCCTTTTGTTGTATAGTCCCTCCAAGGTGACTCAAATTGTGTTCTGCTGCTGCTTTCTTCATAACATGTGTTTGCAACAACATCTGCCACATGTTGAGGAGGAGGAGGAGGAGGAAGAAAGCAGCCAGCAAGCAGAGGAATTAGAGACATCTGGTGATACTTGGAGTACTGATGTAGGGAGGCAGGTTAGGCAACAGATCATAAATCGCTATTTCTAAGGTAAGCTTGGTTTGCTTATTTCATTTGTTGTGTCTTCATAAATAGATGTTTTGTGTTTTTTACAACATCCATTACTCTGAATGTGTCTGTCTCCTTGACACAAAGAAACATACCCTCGCTATATGATAAACAAATGTCGCATGTGTATTGTGTGTATTTTTAATATCAAAACAACAGATTATGAGTGGCATGCATTAAGTCTGGATAAGTGTTCGAAATCTTGCAGTGCTAATTTCTTACAAGCTCACATCATCCATTTAGTATTTCACTTTATCATTGTGTGTAATGTCCTAATGCACAGGTTCACAAACTCGGCCCTCAGGACCATACACAGTGCATGTTTTTCTCGTAACCCAGTAGAAGCACAGGTGTATGAATTACTCACAGACATATGTTAAAAGGTTCACAGGTGGAGCTAATTATGTCACTTGTGATTCTGTGAGTAGACCTGCAAAACATGCACTGTATGGGTTCCTGATGGCCGAGTTTGAGAACCTGTGTTCCCAAAAAACACTCCTCAACATATAATATGTTAGCCTTGAGGAATACATGTGTCCCTATGTGGGATGCACCATCATATTTAAGACTCACAAACTTACTGTAATCAGGAATAATTTATTTCCTAATGTTTGATGCTTTAAACTTGATGATGTGTAAGTAAATACACAGTTTGCCACACATATACATTATTATACACAGTTTTTTTTTGTTTTGGTAAAAGTACATATTTGTTTGTTTCTGCATCATGTGTAAAAACATGCTTAATAATTTTTAACACACACAAACATGTCCCAACAATACTGACATTCATTTGGACAATGTTTTACAAACAAAACAAAGGCAACATATTACAAGCTTTTTACGCCACTCAATTGAGTTCATCTTGTAATGTTGTATAGATAAGATAGCTAAGATATGTATCACTAACATTGTAATCTGGATTGTCTGCAGGCAAAGAGAATGATTGGAATCTAGAAAGAGTAATGATTAGAAAAAAATCAAGTGTCAGTTTACGTCCTGCTAAAGACATTCTGCCTGGCTGGCAATTATTGTCTCTGCAGGCAAAGAGAATGATTGGAATCTAGAAAGAGTAATGATTAGAAAAAAATCAAGTGGTCAGTTTACTTCCTGCTAACATGTATGTGTGGCTCCATCAACATTTTCCTCCTCCAATACCCAAAAAAAATGAAAAGGAATAAATGTTCGTACTATTTTTTTCAATTATTTTGGTCCACTTATAATTAATGGTGTTAAAAAAAGGGTAACTATATTGAGTTAATTATCACAAATGTCTAACTTGTTTTTTTACGTTTTTGGTGGCTGCTTGTCCTGCCCTTTGCCTTTAGCACTGTCATGTTGGCGTGCTCTGGTGGAGCGTCTTGGTGGTGATGAGACTGGCGTGATATCTGGAGTAGTCGTACCAGAACTGCTGGTTGTTTGCTGTTGGTGCATGCATCTGAGTGTTTCATTCAGGTTAGTGAGGGTGGCATTGAGTTCACGTGTAGCAGCATTTTGATTGTCTACTATTCTGAATAAACTTTCATTAATCTTTTGACTGTTTTGAAAAATGCTCATATAACTTTGCTGTTGTCTGTGCTGTTCTTCCATTAGTCTGTGCTGTTCTTCCATTAGTCTGTGCTGTTCTTCCATTATGCGCTGTAAGTTGCCCATGACCTGTGTAATGTCTGTACGCATGAGTTCCATGGTATTGCCTATTCTGGTTGTTTGCTCATTTTGTCGACTCAGATTTCTTGAGATTCTTCTGAGGTGAGATGGTAGGCTTGCAAACATTTGTGTCTGCTTACGCAGACAATCTTCATTAGTGGCCTGCTGTCTAGCCCAAATAGTTCAGAACACCTGATCAGGGCCTTGTGTTCCTGGTGTTGTTGGGCTGTGTTGTGGTGGTGGTGTGCTTTGCTGTGGTGGTGTACTCACAGGTGCTGGGGGGCTCATTCCTTGCATTAATGGCTGCATTTCTAAGATGTTTGTCTCCTCCATGTCACTGTGTTGGTGTTGTTGCAGAGGGATGCTGTTCCCAGGACTTGAAGCTGAAATGTTAAACATATCTTCGTTAGCTATCCATATGTTTGTGAAATGATAAAAAATCACTACACATGGAACACATGTCATTCACTGTTGCTTTCAACTATTCTGCCTAGCAACATCATCACTCATAGCTTAAATGCATACATATGCCTGTTTGTGGCAAATGTGTCTGGTTACTTAATTGTGAAAGCAAACACTTTAGTTTTATTGTAGCTCACACATACTCCACCATAAAAAAAACATTGTAATACATAATGTGTTACCTTATAGCTTTGTTCAAACAAACATAGTAATGTTTTTGTATGTATTTTGCAATGTTACCTCAAGCACACATGAGATTTTCTGAAAAACAAACTTACTTTTTACAAACAAACCAACATGCTTTTTTGTTGCAGCATCTTATACCCAATGTCATACTGTATGACTCAAGTGGACATACATATCTTTACTGGATGTGGACAAGGCCATTTAGTTTGGATTCCATTTCAGCTTTTACTTACTGCGGTAAGTATTTTTGTTTTGGAAGTGTTTTGACTTAATGCGGTTATGACTGATTATGATTATGTTCTGACATTTTACACTTTATTTCAGTTTGATACTCACAATCAAGATGAGGGGAGTGTGGATGACGTCTTGGAGGTGTGTCCAAAATTTGGAGTGGGGGGACAGAACATACGGATGATAATCTTCGTGTCGGGGTAGCCTGCTGTGTTTGTGCCGGGACAGACGACCATGCTTTCTTTTTGGCCACAGGTTTCTTGTGGTGATGTCTTACAGAAGAGCCACTTCTGCTGCTCCATACTTCTTTTGATGGACCTTTTAATGAAAGTGCAATTTTGTTATGGCCATTCCTTTACAAGCATACCCTATACTACAATGGACACTTTACCTACTTCCGCAGCATCATCATCATCAGATGTGTTAGGATTTACTGCCCGACGAGTAGTACTGCTTTTTTCAGACACTGTATAAAATGAGATATATTCATAAATCATGCTATTGTGTATACATCCACCCATTATGCTTATAAACAGTTTTACATTTAGAAATGCTTGGTTTTTAATTCAAACAAACATAAGGACCAGAAATACAAAAAATTATCAAAAAAAACAACCAAAACACATATGCACTATGGCAACATCAAGGCAGGCAAACATGTACAGGACACTGACATAGGCCACAAGTTCAAGGAAAGGTTTTTTATTTAAAAAAAAACACACAACTTCATTTTGTATTGTTTTAAAAAAATATTACAGATGCAATATCTAATTTGCTCTGTGATGTGGCACTCCAAAGACACATTTACCAGTATATGACCCAAAAAAAAATGCATCAAATTTTTTGAATAAAAAAAAAGCAGTATGGTGTCACGGTACAAATACAAGCAAAAAAAAAACAACCCATAACATTCTCTAAAGATGACATTACACATATAAGTGGTTTACAAACCACTTTCCAGTACTCCAGCCTCTAACATGACAGCGACTTTTTTTAATAAAAAAAACATGGAACACATATATAAAACATAGTCATAATTTTTAACAAAAAAAAACGCCCAAAAGGAAAACATTATTGCAGGACAAATCAGAGACACACCAAGTCCAAACTACACATGCTAAATATCTGTCTGAAAAACACATGACATACAATAAAGTAAGATGTTACATTGGCTTTTAGCTAACACATGACCCAAAACAATGAATTTGCTGACACACACTTGAAGATGGGAGTAATATGCAACGTCACATGACACAGATTACAAAATAAAACATTTTAACACAAAAAAAAAAAAAAAACACATGCTCACCATTCTTCCTTGGCCTATCTGAATCCCGGACATGGGTTGCAGAGACAACTTCAGGAGGTATTAAACTCCGCATGGGCTCCTCATACTCCAGATAACTTGCAATATAGGGCTGACCACCACCGGTTTGCTGAGCGGACTTGGCCTCCTTGGCCATTTTGGACTTGACACGTCGCTTTATGTCATAGTACCGTTTGCGGCATGTGTCCTCCGTCCGCTTGACCACCCCCTCACTATTGACAGCAGCAACTACTTTCGACCTCAACACCGTCTTCCTCCGTGTTGGCACCTTGGCAGACTCAGGGCCAAATAGCTGCCTCTGATACTTCATCAGCTCACGCACCAATGCCACATTTTCAGCAAAACTAAACTTAAGATTCCGCCCAGTCTTAGTAGTGGTGCGTGGCTGCGGAGCACTCTGACTGTCACTGTCACTTGAGGCTGCTGCAGCAACCTCACCCACCTCCTCCACCTCACTAACCTCACTAACACTCACCTCCTCCACCTGACCGACCTCCTCCCCCTCACTCACACCCTCCACCTCTGAGTCACACATAATTGTGTGTCTAAACAGTTAACACAGGAAAAAAAAAAGACAAACAACACACTCCTCCACTACCACTACACAACTCAAACACACACACACACACACACACACTTGTTTTTCTATCCTCATCGGGACATATGTCTGGAACCTTCCTCATGGGGACCTATTCAGGAATACCTGCCTCATGAGGACACCCACATAACTGATTTATTTTCGGGTTTAATTAGAGATAGAGGAAACGTGTATTCAGCAGCAGATACATTTTATTCAGGAAAGGTTCTTTCTCATTTCAGCAGTAATTCGGTTCTTAATGTAAAACTTAACCGAGAGCCAGTTCCGAGCCTTCAGCGCTTGTCGTTCTGCCCTTAGGCACGCATCACAGTCATTCTTGCCCGGCACCTTGAATGAGCGAATGAACCGAATCATGCGACGTTCAACAGCTTTCACTTCTGCTGGGGTCCACGGATTGCGCTTGGTACCCCTTCTGTCACCTGTGCGGGAGAAGAAAGGTCAGTCACCACGCAACGCCACCACCAGTCATGGACGCATCTCAAATGGAATGGACAGTCACACCCACCTTTAGCTGCACCTCCATCCACCGCCGACACCACGCTGCCGGCTTCTTTTCCCATGTGCCCCATGGGAACCTCAGTATCCTGACTCTCTGGCTCATCCCCAGAGTCATCGCTCACCACCTGGATCGGCTCTGTGGATAGAGAAGGACAGGGAAACCGATCACACCAGCCCACTTAGACAGTCAGTCCCTGGAGCCACACTGTCAAGTAATACCTACCGTTTGGATCAATGGAGATCTCTTCCAGATTGTGGCCCCGGAATTCAGCCATTCTCCCTTGCTCGAGAGCCAGAAACAGCTTGCTCAACTTGGCCAGTTGAAGGGTACCCTCCGGGAGGCGGTAATAATGCCGATGCACCCGAATATCATGTCCAAGGAAATCAGCAAGCTGATCCATCTCTGTATCGCTCAGGTTGAGGACTCTGGAAAGTGTAGCCACATGCTTCCGTAGGCGGGTGGAAGATAATGCTTCGGGGTGCTTGGCCCCACACTCCCAGGCGTAGAGACGTATGCAGTCGGATCCCCTATAATGGGACATGGCTGCTGGCCTAGCAAACATGTAGATATTGTGTGGGGTTACACCACATTCTGTCCGCTTCTCTATGAGGAGCTCCATCGCTTTCTGCATGCTTGGGGATAGCAGGACAGGGACTTTCCTGCCTCTTTTCCCAGGAATCTCAATACGGGAGAAGTGACGACAGAGTGCCTTCTCCAGCTCTGACAGGGCCTGGGCCACATCACCCTGCAAATCGGCTGTGTGCCGTAAATCGAAGGAGGAGAGCAGCATCTTGGAAACCTCACCTTCTCTCCTGCGGTTGAAGAGAATCAGCTGCGTGAGGGTAACTTTGGCCAACATGGACCACTGCTGTTTGGAAGGGTGGGCGGACAACTCATCGATGTACTCTCGCTGACGGTCAAGGAGGTACAGGTTCAAGCGCTTAACATCATCAGTGAAGGGCAGAAGCAGCGGTGCATTCCATTTTATCTCTCGAAGTGTCTTCAGGGCAGCAGTGGAGATTAGCTCGCTCCACCTCGCCTCATAAATTTTCCGAAAGTTTCGGGCACGCTCCTCTGTCAGGGCACTGCCCTCCATCAGTGCCTGACTCTCCACCATAGCAGAAATCTTCTGCAAGCTGTGTCCCACCTTCAGAGCCAACGAGGGTATTTTATATGTATTGGTGCGGTCATCGTAACCGGCCAGGCTCCTCACAGCATGCACCACTTGCAGGAAATTCTGTGGGCAAATGAAATCTTCCATACACCGCAACGGTGTGACCTTCATCGCCTTCAGCAGAAGCCGCCCCACCTCTCTGAGCTTCTGACGGATGTAATCATGCTTGCTGACATCAGACCCCAGACGGTTATAGAGGTGCTGACCGAACTGCATAATCCAGCGGTCCCCTTTGATTACCGGTACCACATCATCATAATTCATTTCGCTCAGCAACTTCCAGAGGCCAGTGCCAACATCTTTCGGGAGCGGTGTGGCGTAAGTGAAGAGACCCTGCACCCTGGTTCTTCCAGGTTTGGGGCTGACACTTTTGCGGAGCGGGCACCTCTTCACATGGCGCCACAGGTGCTTCCTGGAGATTAGCCCTTTACATTTTACACAGTGCATGAAATCTTGGGGAGCCATTGCTTCTTCCGGCTGCTTGCACGGTAGGAGGACTCCGCTGCCCTCGCGGAGAACCCCGACATTATGGGCAAAGTTTCCCCGGGTGCGAATCAGGTCTAGCTGCACTGTCCTTTCCCTGGAGCGCTTCGGAAAGCTGAGTGCCCTTGCAACCTCATGCTAATTGTGGTGGACAGCTTGAACATGTCTTGCAATTTTTGAGAATGGCCTCTCGCACCACAGGCAGAAATTTTTCTTGTTACATGCAATCGAACCATCTGCTTTTCGGGTAAGTACCTGGACCGACACTGCGCGGGCCGGATGGAGACTTGGTTCGGCCTCCGCGGAGCAAGCCCCGGACACTTCCAGAACCTTCCTGCCGTGAAAAGACGTCTCCTCCCCTCCACTATCATCCGAGCTGCTCAACTCTGACGAGTCGGGGAGATAGTCTTCGTCACTGCCGTCGGTTCCGTACATTGCCTCACTGCGACCAGCAGACCTAGCACTTCCGGAGTTTGTGGCGCACACACCGTACCAAGCCCGCGCTTTCTGTCTGACCACGCCCACCGTGAATACAGGGTTCTGGGAATCGAGGGCCCAGGCCCCGGCACGTGCTTCCTATTACACATCCGGAGAGGTGGTTCTTACTAGAGTCACGTGTCGGGCGGCGCGAGCGACACTTTTGCGTCACATGCTCCGATTTTCCCCAGGCTCCTGGAAGCCTGTCCCGGCCCGAGAGGTGCCAGTCTCCACTCATCGGCAAGACTTCCACAAATCGTAGTACCGGATTCAGCCCACCAGGGGGCGCTGCGATGGGCAAGGAAGGAAATATCAGACCCGGTTTTCGGGCTCCGCGATTTTTCCGACGAATGCCCTTCTCACCCGAGCTCCGCGGACTTGGGCAACCTTCCCTCTGGATTGAACTGATCTCAGACCCGGTTTTCGGGCTCCGCGATTTATCCGACGAATGCCCTTCTCACCCGAGCTCCGCGGACTTGGGCAACCTTCCCTCTGGATTGAACTGATCTCAGACCCGGTTTTCGGGCTCCGCGATTTATCCGACGAATGCCCTTCTCACCCGAGCTCCGCGGACTTGGGCAACCTTCCCTCTGGATTGAACTGATCTCAGACCCGGTTTTCGGGCTCCGCGATTTATCCGACGAATGCCCTTCTCACCCGAGCTCCGCGGACTTGGCCGAAATAATATAAATAATATATAAGCCCGGCAAATGTAAGCGGGACGCAGGTCCGCGCGCGCAGCGCCCCCTGCTGGCCGAGTAAAATAAAATAATCCACCGTTGTGAATTTGCGATGTGTCCGCCTGGCGACACGGAGGGCTCTTGGAAAGAGACGG